>NC_053501.1:121587113-121828957 GCF_905171775.1 Rana temporaria
AGGTGCAGGTCCTTCGTCTCACCGAGGCCACACCTCCCCCAAGGTGCAGGTCATTCATCTCACCGAGGCCACACCTCCAATCCCCCCCCCCCAAGGTGCAGGTCCTTCATCTCACCGAGGCCACACCTCTCATTCCCCCCCCCCCCTAAGGTGCAGGTCCTTCATCTCACCGAGGCCACACCTCTCATCGTCCCCCCCCTCCAAGGTGCAGGTCCTTCGTCTCACCGAGGCCACAACTCCCATCCTCCCCCCCCCCCCTCCAAGGTGCAGGTCCTTCATCTCACCGAGGCCACAACCTCCCATCCTCTCCCCCCCCCCCCCCCCCCCCCCAAGGTGCAGGTCCTTCGTCTCAGGAGAGAGAGCTTCCCAGAGGGGGGTTAGCTTGTCGGCGCGCTCCCATACCTGACAGAACATCGGTGTCCATAGCCCCCAATTGTATGACTCCCCCCCCCCCGGTCATTGGATTTGATTCACAACAGCGGGAGCCAATGGCTGCGCTGCTATCAATCTATCCAATGAAGAGCTGAAGAGCTGTCAAGACCTTGGGAAAGCAACGCGGGATCGCGCCCACAGAAATTCGGGCCGAGGTGAAAAAAAACACTCGCTGGAGGTAGAAGGTAAAGACTCATCATGTGTGTGAAGCATGGAGGGGGAGGGGTGATCATAGACCAATAGAGACGGATTGTACCAGCACAGAACGCGCAACTCGATGACGTCACCGCAAGTGCACAAGAAGCCAGCGTGGACTGCGCGGCCGGAAGCATCCAATCTCCTTCATACCGATGGAAAAGAGTCTCCGCCCCTCTGCAGTCCCAGCAACGGCTCCTCCCCTGCAGAGCCCCTGGTTTCTGATCACGCAGCTTCCCCCCGCTGGACTATAATCCAAGGAATACCCCCCCCCTGCTCAACCCGATCATTCAAGGACTACCCCCCCCCTGGACCCAATCATCCAAGGACTACCCCCCTGCTCAACCCGATTATCCAAGGACTACCCCCCCCCCCCTGCTCGACCCGATTATCCAAGGACTACCCCCCCCCCTGCTCGACCCGATCATCCAAGGACTACCTCCCCCCCCCCCCGCTGGACCCGATCATCCAAGGACTAACCCCCCCCCCCCTGGACCCGATCATCCAAGGACTACCCCCCCCCCTGGACCCGATCATCCAAGGACTACCCCCCCCCCTGGACCCGATCATCCAAGGAATACCCCCTGTGACGGTATCGGTATGATATCCCCGTCAACGTTCCCTTCTTCCCATAACGAAAATCACCCCAATATTCCACGAGGAGGGATATCCCTGGAATCGCCCAGAAAGCCACACATGAGACAAGCTTACTGCTTGAACAAGACAGACTTTAATGTTATATCACACAGCTTATATGTCATTTCCAAAACTGTTACAATGACAAATCTCCGCCCCCCTCACACTGGGGCTTCCATACAGATGATTAGGTAGACACAACGGGGCCGATGCTGAAAACACATTTTCTTTAGACAATGACATCAATGACGCTGAGCACTAGCTGTACTGAATACATCAACCAGACCGCTCGACCCCGCATATAGAGAGATAATTACCACAATGAAGCAATCAGAATAATTAACACAAGCCACTTAAACCCAGCTCTCCTTCACACAACACAATAGATCAATTAACCTTTAGAAATAGTGAGGGGACATTAGCACATCAATAACCTGTCAGAGGAATGAATCACATGAAATTCCTTTCTACCTCTACCCATGGCTAGCAGGGAGCAGTACACTGAGACATATAGGCAAATGTATCACAATGGCCCCCCTTTTGCTCCCTGCTCCGGCAAACCCGGTTGGACCTTCCCTGGTCCAGTAGGGTTGACGGGTTCAGAGCTTTTAGTCCGAGGTTAACTCCGTTTGGCATGACTGACCTCCCTTGGCAACTGCTTCAGACTCAGGTATGTCACCGGGTCGTCAGATCACACGCCGGTCAGTCCCCAAGTCTTTGTGCGATCTGCAAAGTCACCAGAAGTCAGTGTGAAGACAGCGAATGGGTCTGTGCACCGCCGTCTAGGTGTCCCGCTATGGGAGGGGGCAGGTAATGGCTCTGAAGTGACAATCCCAGGAGATTCATAAAAAGAAAAAGTTATATTTGTTGAAATGCTGTAGCACTGGTGCTCAGAGTCGGGGGGGGGGGGGGGGGGGGGGAATCAGAGCCCCATAAGGTCAGCCACCCCCTGCTCCCTCCGCAGCCGCCGGTTCTCCTCTTTGAGCTTCTCCAGCTCCATCTCCAGTTCATGGAGCCTGGGGGGGTCAGCCCGCTGTGACCTCAGGTGGTTGTTCTCCTCCTCCTCCATGCGGCTTATGCACTCCTCCAGCTCTATGTACTCACGGATCAGATCCTGCTTGCTCATGTCCTGCAGGCTCTCCACGTGGTCCATCATCAGGAACTGGGTGGTGGTGTAAGGGGCCACCGGTGGGCCCTTGGCGAACATCTCGGCTCGCATCTGGGGCGCCCGCTGCGATTCCATCTCCTCCAGTCGCTTCTTCTCCTCCCAGGTCCGCTGGTTATATGACTTCCAGGACCTCTTCTTCTTGGAGGGTAGCTGGCGGTGCCTCTTTCTGCCCAGCTCCCTCCAAGGCCCCTCCGGCTCATGGCTGTCGCCCATGACCAGCTGACAATGGTGTTCCCTGTTGTCCGTAATAACAGATTGTACCATGAGGGCTTCGTAAGGGGTGCCCAATGGTTCTTCCTGACCCAGCTCCTGGGGATCCCAAGCTGAGTCTACACAATGGGCTGCTGCTGGTGGGCGGTACCCAGGTTGAGACCAATTTGACCTGGTGTTGTCATTCATGGGGCAATTCTGCTTGAAGTGACCCAACTGTTTGCACCGGAAGCAGCGTTGTTCGTTGTCCTCCTGGCGTGGGTAGCGAGGGCTATATGTCATCGGTCTGTTAGGCGGTTGGTATCTAGCGGCTGGTGGGTGTGAGGGCGCCGTTGGTTGTGGGGGTTGTACCCGTGGTGTGACCTGGTTTGTCTTGCGAGTATCCGCATATTCATCCGCCAACTTCGCGGCCTCTGGTAGAGTCATGGGCCTGGGATCTCTCACCCAATCTTTGACATCCGTCTGGATGTGATTGTCAAATTGCTCCAGGAGCATTAGTTGCAAAATGTCCTCTGCGGTGGTGGCCTGGCTGCTGTTAACCCAGTTAGAGGCCGACAGGGACAGCTGGCATGCCCATTCTGCGTAAGTCTTCCGTGGTTTTGCGTGAGTCCCTGAACTTCTGTCGGTGGGACTCTGGGGTTACTGCATAACGAGCCAGGAGCGCTTCTTTAACCCTGGCGTAGCTATGGATATCCTGATCTGGCACGGTCCGGAAAGCATCAGAAGCTTTGCCTGACAGTTTGCCTGACAATATTGCAACCCACTCTCCTCTAGCTATTCGGTGCAGGTTACATTGTCGCTCAAAATCCGCCAGGAAGTTATCAATCTCACAGTCCTTTTCATCAAAAGCTTTAAAAGCGCTAAACGGAATCTTCCTTGCGTCTGCTGTGCTGTACTCACTGTTCGTAGAATGTGCGGCTGCTTGTTGGACTGCTGCCAGTTTTAACTGTAGCTCTGCGTCTCTTATTTGTTTATCCTTCTGTAGCTCTGCGTCTCTTATTTGTTTATCCTCCTGTAGTTCTGCGTCTCTTATTTCTTTAGCCTTCTGTAGCTCTGCGTCTCTTATTTGTTTATCCTCCTGTAGTTCTGCGTCTCTTATTTGTTTATCCTCCTGTAGTTCTGCGTCTCTTATTTGTTTATCCTTCTGTAGCTCTGCGTCTCTTATTTGTTTATCCTTCTGTAGCTCTGCGTCTCTTATTTGTTTATCCTCCTGTAGTTCTGCGTCTCTTATTTCTTTAGCCTTCTGTAGCTCTGCGTCTCTTATTTGTTTATCCTCCTGTAGTTCTGCGTCTCTTATTTGTTTATCCTCCTGTAGCTCTGCGTCTCTTATTTGTTTATCCTCCTGTAGCTCTGCGTCTCTTATTTGTTTATCCTTCTGTAGTTCTGCGTCTCTTATTTCTTTAGCCTTCTGTAGCTCTGCGTCTCTTATTTGTTTATCCTTCTGTAGCTCTGCGTCTCTTATTTGTTTATCCTCCTGTAGTTCTGCGTCTCTTATTTCTTTAGCCTTCTGTAGCTCTGCGTCTCTTATTTGTTTGGCCTCCTCCGCTAACAGGTCCATCACTTTCAGCACCACATCCGGCGTTGGGTTCGGGCCGAACCACGCTAGCTTCTCTCTCTCATTAGCTTGTTGGTTGGTGACTCCTCCTCCTGAATCACTGGTGTCTCCATCTCTTGTACTGCTGGCGTTGCTGCAATCCCGTTCTCCTGGTCTAGCTCCATTAATTCTGCTATGATGACCCGCTTGGTTTTGTTGCTAGCAATCCTTCCACGAACTTCCAGTAGTTCTTTCAGTGTATTTCTTTTAAGCAGGGTGTAGCAGCCTTCCATTCACTGTTCCCAGTGTCTGCTTGGAATCCGGGTGTAAAGGAGAGTAGAAGGGAAGATCCCGCTGCTGCCAACCAATTTGTGACGGTATCGGTATGATATCCCCGTCAACGTTCCCTTCTTCCCATAACGAAAATCACCCCAATATTCCACGAGGAGGGATATCCCTGGAATCGCCCAGAAAGCCACACATGAGACCAGCTTACTGCTAGAACAACACAGACTTTAATGTTATATCACACAGCTTATATGTCATTTCCAAAACTGTTACAATGACAAATCTCCGCCCCCCTCACACTGGGGCCTCCATACAGATGATTAGGTAGACACGACGGGGCCGACGCTGAAAACACATTTTCTTTAGACAATGACATCAAGGACGCTGAGCACTAGCTGTACTGAATACATCAACCAGACCGCTCGACCCCGCATATAGGGAGATAATTACCACAATGAAGCAATCAGAATAATTAACACAAGCCACTTAAACCCAGCTCTCCTTCACACAACACAATAGATCAATTAACCTTTAGAAATAGTGAGGGGACATTAGCACATCAATAACCTGTCAGAGGAATGAATCACATGAAATTCCTTTCTACCTCTACCCATGGCTAGCAGGGAGCAGTACACTGAGACATATAGGCAAATTTATCACACCCCCCCCTGCTCAACCCGATCATCCAAGGAATACCCCCCCTGCTCAACCCGATCATCCAAGGACTACCCCCCCCCCGGACCCGATCATCCAAGGACTACCCCCCCCCCCCCCCGCTGGACCCGATCAGCCAAGGACTACCCCCCTGCTGGACCCAATCATCCAAGGAATACCCCCCCCCAGCTGGACCCAATCATCCAAAGACTACCCCCCCCTGCTGGACACGATCAGCCAAGGACTACCCCCCCCCCCCGCTGGACCCGATCAGCCAAGGACTACCCCCCTGCTGGACCCAATCATCCAACATCCAAGGAATACCCCCCCCAGCTGGACCCAATCATCCAAGGACTACCCCCCCTGCTCGACCCAATCATCCAAAGACTACCCCCCCCTGCTGGACACGATCAGCCAAGGACTACCCCCCCCCCCGCTAGACCCAATCATCCAAGGACTACCCCCCGCTGGACCCAATCATCCAAGGACTACCCCCCCCCCCCGGACCCAATCATCCAAGGACTACCCCCCCTGCTCAACCCGATCATCCAAGGAATACCCCCCCCTGGACCCGATCATCCAAGGACTACCCCCCCCCTGCTCGACCCAATCATCCAAGGAATACCCCCCCCCTGCTCAACCCGATCATCCAAGGAATACCCCCCCCGCTGGACCCGATCAGCCAAGGACTATCCCCCTGCTGGACCCAATCATCCAACATCCAAGGAATACCCCCCCCAGCTGGACCCAATCATCCAAAGACTACCCCCCCCTGCTGGACCCGATCAGCCAAGGACTACCCCCCCCTGCTGGACCCGATCAGCCAAGGACTACCCCCCCCTGCTGGACCCGATCAGCCAAGGACTACCCCCCTGCTGGACCCGATCAGCCAAGGACTACCCCCCTGCTGGACCCGATCAGCCAAGGACTACCCCCCTGCTGGACCCGATCAGCCAAGGACTACCCCCCTGCTGGACCCGATCAGCCAAGGACTACCCCCCTGCTGGACCCGATCAGCCAAGGACTACCCCCCTGCTGGACCCGATCAGCCAAGGACTACCCCCCTGCTGGACCCGATCAGCCAAGGACTACCCCCCTGCTGGACCCGATCAGCCAAGGACTACCCCCCTGCTGGACCCGATCAGCCAAGGACTACCCCCCTGCTGGACCCGATCAGCCAAGGACTACCCCCCTGCTGGACCCGATCAGCCAAGGACTACCCCCCTGCTGGACCCGATCAGCCAAGGACTACCCCCCTGCTGGACCCGATCAGCCAAGGACTACCCCCCTGCTGGACCCGATCAGCCAAGGACTACCCCCCTGCTGGACCCGATCAGCCAAGGACTACCCCCCTGCTGGACCCGATCAGCCAAGGACTTCTACCCCCCTGCTGGACCCGATCAGCCAAGGACTTCTACCCCCCTGCTGGACCCGATCAGCCAAGGACTTCCCCCACCCTGCTGGACCCGATCAGCCAAGGACTTCCCCCACCCTGCTGGACACGATCAGCCAAGGACTTCCCCCACCCTGCTGGACACGATCAGCCAAGGACTTCCCCCACCCTGCTGGACACGATCAGCCAAGGACTTCCCCCACCCTGCTGGACACGATCAGCCAAGGACTTCCCCCACCCTGCTGGACACGATCATCGAAGGAGTAGGGTTGTCACCTCATCCCTTTAATCCTGAACACCTCCATTTCTTCATTAATGTTTGGTTAGTTCGATATCCTTACCTCTTTGGGGACCAAAGAATTGAAGTGGGGGGAGAATGTAGCCATGAAGTACACAGGTTCTGAGGCTGATGAAGGTGGAGATTAAACTCCCTTGGTGTCTTATCTGCATTAAATCCTCAGAACCCGAGTGATTCATATGTGATCGGGTTTATAGGAATGAGGTGACAACCCCTGAGATCGAGGAGAGTGATCGTTATTTTGTGTCTCTTCCATTTGTGAATAAATCCCACCAAGCTGTCGTCTCCTCCCACCAAGCTGTCGTCTCCTCCCACCAAGCTGTCGTCTCCTCCCACCAAGCTGTCGTCTCCTCCCACCAAGCTGTCGTCTCCTCCCACCAAGCTGTCGTCTCCTCCCACCAAGCTGTCGTCTCCTCCCACCAAGCTGTCGTCTCCTCCCACCAAGCTGTCGTCTCCTCCCACCAAGCTGTCGTCTCCTCCCACCAAGCTGTCGTCTCCTCCCACCAAGCTGTCGTCTCCTCCCACCAAGCTGTCGTCTCCTCCCACCAAGCTGTCGTCTCCTCCCACCAAGCTGTCGTCTCCTCCCACCAAGCTGTCGTCTCCTCCCACCAGCTGTCGTCTCCTCCCACCAAGCTGATCGGCGATGGTCTTGTAGCCGATCCCAGCCTTGTGTAGATCTCCGATCTTCTCCCCGACATCCTCTGACAGATCTTTGGTCTTCCCCGTGGTGGAGAGATCGGAATCTGATCGATTCTGTGGATAGGAGTCTTCTATACAGGAAACAAGCTGAGATGAGGAGAGTGCTCCCTATAAGAGAGTTCTCTCATCTCAGCTCATTTCCTGTATAGAAATCTCGCTGATTGGTAGGGGTTCACATACTTATTCCACTCATTAAAATGAAAATAAATTTATAACTTTTATGAAATGTCTTTTTCTGGATATTTTTCTTGTTTTTCTCTCCCTGTTATATAATAATCCGACCAATAAAATTATAGAGACCGATCGATTCTTTCTCACAGAATCAGCCGCCGATCAAATACAACCCCCCCCCATTTATATATTAGCTCTGACCCGTCTTCTAGATCAGCATTCATCAGCCAGGGGCCAGACACATTGGGGGGGGGGAGCCAGGGGCCAGACACATTGGGGGGGGGAGCCAGGGGCCAGACACATTGGGGGGGGGGGTGCTCCAGACACATTGGGGGGGGGCCAGACACATTGGGGGGGGGGGAGCCAGGGGCCAGACACATTGGGGGGGGGAGCCAGGGGCCAGACACATTGGGGGGGGGAGCCAGGGGCCAGACACATTGGGGGGGGGGAGCCAGGGGCCAGACACATTGGGGGGGGGGGTGCTCCAGACACATTGGGGGGGGCCAGACACATTGGGGGGGGGGAGCCAGGGGCCAGACACATTGGGGGGGGGTGCTCCAGACACATTGGGGGGGGGGGGAGCCAGGGGCCAGACACATTGGGGGGGGGGGGTGCTCCAGACACATTGGGGGGGGAGCCAGACACATTGGGGGGGGAGCCAGGGGCCAGACACATTGGGGGGGGGGGAGCCAGGGGCTAGACACATTGGGGGGGGGGTGCTCCAGACACATTGGGGGGGGGGCCAGACACATTGGGGGGGGGAGCCAGGGGCCAGACACATTGGGGGGGGTGCTCCAGACACATTGGGGGGGGAGCCAGGGGCCAGACACATTGGGGGGGAGCCAGACACATTGGGGGGGAGCCAGACACATTGGGGGGGAGCCAGACACATTGGGGGGGAGCCAGACACATTGGGGGGGAGCCAGACACATTGGGGGGGAGCCAGACACATTGGGGGGGAGTGCTCCAGACACATTGGGGTGGGGGGGGGAGCAGACACATTGGGGGGGGAGCCAGGGGCCAGACACATTGGGGGGGGAGCCAGGGGCCAGACACATTGGGGGGGGTGCTCCAGACACATTGGGGGGGGGAGCCAGGGGCCAGACACATTGGGGGGGGTGCCAGGGGCCAGACACATTGGGGGGGGTGCCAGACACATTGGGGGTGCTCCAGACACATTGGGGGGGGGAGCAGACACATTGGGGGGGGGGGCGCCCCGAGGTCGTATGGAATTATAAATGGCGCCGTGACTGAGAAACATTTCTAGAGAACATTACAATGTATTCTCCAACTTCAGGGAGAACATGTTCACTCCCTGCCTCTCATATCCCGCCCACAAGGTTCTGGCCGATTGGTGTACAGAGGGGGAGGGATATATAATACACACACACAGCTGTGCTCATAAGTTTTCATACCCCGGGCAGAATTGGTAAAATCTTTTCTCTCTCACGATTGGCTGAAGCCATTTATTATTTATGCGAATCACTGCGATTGGCGGCGTGACGCTCTTTACCACATGATCAGTCGTGTCCAATCACAGCTCACCACAACATTTTCTAACAGAAACAAAGAAAAAAATGTCATAAAAACGGCCGAGGAGATGAAAATGATGTGCGTCCCGCGTCACATGACCGCGCAATTCTCAGTCACACAGCGACAGCGCCGACAGCTGGAAATTGGCCTGGGCCCCCCGGTATTGAAAGGGTTAAAGGGGGAAATACACGGTATTAAGAAAACGTTTGATCGGGGGAGTTTCTGGTGATCGATAATAAATGTCTTCATCCGATCCGATCCCCGACCAATCCGATCACCGGCCAATCATGAGAGAGAAGATTTATTATTTATATTCTCAGAGAAACCAGAAATTCTGCCCCGGGGTATGAAAACTTATGAGCACTTCTGTGTAGGGGGGGGGGGGTGAGAATATATATATGGGGAGGGGGTGGGGAGTGTATACACGTCATCCTATAATATATATATTGGGGGAGGGGGGATGATTTATATATATAGGGGGGGGTATATATAAAATCAGGGAGTATATTGGGGGAGGGATGTGAATATACATGGAGGGGGGTATATACATGGTGGGGGGTATATATATGGAGGGGGGGTATATACATGGTGGGGGTGTATATTGGGGGAGGGGGGGTGTATACATGGTGGGGGTGTATATTGGGGGAGGGGGGTATATACATGGTGGGGGTGTATATTGGGGGAGGGGGGTATATACATGGTGGGGGTGTATATACATGGTGGGGGGTGTATATTGGGGGAGGGGGGGTATATACATGGTGGGGGGTGTATATTGGGGGATGATTTATATATATATATATATAGGGGGGGGTATATACATGGTGGGGGTGTATATTGGGGGAGGGGGGGTATATATGGTGGGGGGTGTATATTGGGGGAGGGGTGTGAATATATATGGTGGGGGGTGTATATTGGGGGAGGGGGGTATATACATGGTGGGGGGTGTATATTGGGGGAGGGGGGGTATATACATGGTGGGGGGTGTATATTGGGGGAGGGGGGGTATATACATGGTGGGGGGGTGTATATTGGGGGAGGGGGGGTATATACATGGTGGGGGGTGTATATTGGGGGAGGGGGGGTATATACATGGTGGGGGGTGTATATTGGGGGAGGGGGGGTATATATATGGTGGGGGGTGTATATTGGGGGAGGGGGGGTATATATATGGTGGGGGGTGTATATTGGGGGAGGGGGGTATATACATGGTGGGGGGTGTATATTGGGGGAGGGGGGGTATATATATGGTGGGGGGTGTATATTGGGGGAGGGGGGTATATACATGGTGGGGGGTGTATATTGGGGGAGGGGTGTATATTGGGGGATGATTTATATATATATATATATATATATATAGAGGGGGGGTATATATAAAATCGGGGTGTATATTGGGGGAGGGGGAGGGTATATATAAAATCGGGGTGTATATTGGGGGGGGTATATACATGGTGGGGGGTGTATATTGGGGGAGGGGGGGTATATACATGGTGGGGGGTGTATATTGGGGGAGGGGGGGTATATACATGGTGGGGGGTGTATATTGGGGGAGGGGGGGTATATACATGGTGGGGGGGTATATACATGGTGGGGGGTGTATATTGGGGGAGGGGTGTATATTGGGGGAGGGGGGGTATATACATGGTGGGGGGTGTATATTGGGGGAGGGGGGGTATATACATGGTGGGGGGTGTATATTGGGGGAGGGGGGGTATATACATGGTGGGGGGGTATATACATGGTGGGGGGTGTATATTGGGGGAGGGGTGTATATTGGGGGAGGGGGGGTATATACATGGTGGGGGGTGTATATTGGGGGAGGGGGGGTATATACATGGTGGGGGGGGGTATATACAAAATCGGGGTGTATATTGGGGGGGGGGTATATATATGGTGGGGGGTGTATATACATGGTGGGGGGTGTATATTGGGGGAGGGGGGTATATACATGGTGGGGGTGTATATTGGGGGAGGGGGGTATATACATGGTGGGGGTGTATATTGGGGGAGGGGGGTATATACATGGTGGGGGTGTATATTGGGGGAGGGGGGGTGTATATTGGGGGAGGGGGGTGGTATATATAAAATCGGGGTGTATATTGGGGGAGGGGGGGGATATATACATGGTGGGGGTGTATATTGGGGGAGGGGGGTGTATATTGGGGGAGGGGGGTGGTATATATAAAATCGGGGTGTATATTGGGGGAGGGGGGGGGATATATACATGGTGGGGGTGTATATTGGGGGAGGGGGGTGGTATATATAAAATCGGGGTGTATATTGGGGGAGGGGGGGATATATACATGGTGGGGGTGTATATTGGGGGAGGGGGGTGTATATTGGGGGAGGGGGGTGTATATTGGGGGAGGGGTGTATATTGGGGGAGGGGGGGTATATACATGGTGGGGGGTGTATATTGGGGGAGGGGGGTATATACATGGTGGGGGGTGTATATTGGGGGAGGGGGGGTATATACATGGTGGGGGGTGTATATTGGGGGAGGGGGGTATATACATGGTGGGGGTGTATATTGGGGGAGGGGGGTATATACATGGTGGGGGGTGTATATTGGGGGAGGGGTGTATATTGGGGGAGGGGTGTATATTGGGGAAGTGGGGGTATATACATGGTGGGGGGTGTATATTGGGGGAGGGGGGTATATACATGGTGGGGGTGTATATTGGGGGGGGGGGGTATATACATGGTGGGGGGTGTATATTGGGGGAGGGGTGTATATTGGGGGAGGGGTGTATATTGGGGAAGTGGGGGTATATACATGGTGGGGGGTGTATATTGGGGGAGGGGGGGTATATACATGGTGGGGGGGTATATTGGGGGAGGGGGGTATATACATGGTGGGGGGGTATATATATGGTGGGGGTGTATATTGGGGGAGGGGGGTGTATACATGGTGGGGGGGTATATTGGGGGAGGGGGGTATATACATGGTGGGGGTGTATATTGGGGAAGGGGGGGTATATACATGGTGGGGGGTGTATATTGGGGAAGGGGGGGGTATATACATGGTGGGGGGGTATATTGGGGGAGGGGGGGTATATACATGGTGGGGGTGTATATTGGGGGAGGGGTGTATATTGGGGGAGGGGTGTATATTGGGGGAGGGGTGTATATTGGGGGAGGGGGGGTATATACATGGTGGGGGGTGTATATTGGGGGAGGGGGGGGTATATACATGGTGGGGGGGTATATTGGGGGAGGGGGGGTATATACATGGTGGGGGTGTATATTGGGGGAGGGGTGTATATTGGGGGAGGGGTGTATATTGGGGGAGGGGGGGTATATACATGGTGGGGGGTGTATATTGGGGAAGGGGGGGTATATACATGGTGGGGGGGTATATTGGGGGAGGGGGGGTATATACATGGTGGGGGTGTATATTGGGGGAGGGGGGGTATATACATGGTGGGGGGTGTATATTGGGGGAGGGGGGGTATATATATGGTGGGGGTGTATATTGGGGGAGGGGGGTATATACATGGTGGGGGGTGTATATTGGGGGAGGGGGGGGTATATATATGGGGGGGTGTATATTGGGGGAGGGGGGGTGTATATATATGGGGGGGTGTATATTGGGGGAGGGGGACGGTATATATAAAATCGGGGTGTATATTGGGGGAGGGGGGTATATACATGGTGGGGGGTGTATATTGGGGGAGGGGGGTATATACATGGTGGGGGGTGTATATTGGGGGAGGGGGGTATATACATGGTGGGGGGTATATATATGGGGGGGGGTGTATACATGGTGGGGGGTGTATATTGGGGGAGGGGGGGGGTATATACATGGTGGGGGGTGTATATTGGGGGAGGGGGACGGTATATATAAAATCGGGGTGTAAACACATAGCGGAGGTAATCCCCTCCCCCCTCGCCCAGCCCCGGTCCCGGTTACCCGCTCTCTCTCCGCCGCTCTCCGCTCCGTCTAGCCATGGAAGTCCGGACATGCGCAGTCCCGCCCCGCCGTCATCTTTATTCGGAGTGGCGGAGGAGCGCGGCACTTCCGCCGGGCAGCCATACTTACTGAGGGCGGTCTTTCTGTACAACCGCAGTGTGACGGCCATGTTTGATGAGGGCAAGCGGAGGCTGATCCGCCATCTTGGTGTCCGGATTCCCCCCCCCCCCCACTAACTCTGGTCAGCCATCTTTATTAAGGGCAATCTTTCCTGTGAGTCCTGAGCCTGCGCAGTGGCTGCAGATTGTACTCCGCGCTCCTCAATATGGAGAAGAAGAAGAAGAAGAAGAAGGTAAAATATCAGCAAAGAACCTCCCATTCCTGAGTGTCCCCTCCCCCATACAACACGTATACAGACATCATATACAAACTCTGCCTATATATATATATATACCTCACAGAGAATATACCTCACAGAGAATATACCTCATACCTCACAGAGAATATACCTCACAGAGAATATACCTCACAGAGAATATACCTCATACCTCACAGAGAATATACAGAGAATATACCTCACAGAGAATATACCTCACAGAGAATATATACCTCACAGAGAATATACCTCATACCTCACAGAGAATATACAGAGAATATACCTCACAGAGAATATACCTCACAGAGAATATACCTCACAGAGAATTTACCTCACAGAGAATTTACCTCACAGAGAATTTACCTCACAGAGAATATATACCTCACAGAGAATATACCTCACAGAGAATATATCTTCCATCTGATGTGGAATGGCTGATGGCACGTTCTTCCATCCGATGTGGAATGGCTGATGACACGTTCTTCCATCCGATGTGGAATGGCCGATGGCTCGTTCTTCCATCCGATGTGGAATGGCTGATGGCACGATCTTCCATCTGATGTGGAATGGCTGATGGCTCGTTCTTCCATCCGATGTGGAATGGCTGATGGCACGATCTTCCATCTGATGTGGAATGGCTGATGGCTCGTTCTTCCATCTGATGTGGAATGGCTGATGGCACGATCTTCCATCTGATGTGGAATGGCTGATGGCTCGTTCTTCCATCTGATGTGGAATGGCCGATGGCACGTTCTTCCATCCGATGTGGAATGGCCGATGGCTCGTTCTTCCATCCGATGTGGAATGGCTGATGGCACGATCTTCCATCTGATGTGGAATGGCTGATGGCTCGTTCTTCCATCCGATGTGGAATGGCTGATGGCACGTTCTTCCATCTGATGTGGAATGGCTGATGGCACGTTCTTCCATCCGATGTGGAATGGCTGATGGCACGTTCTTCCATCTGATGTGGAATGGCTGATGACACGTTCTTCCATCTGATGTGGAATGGCTGATGGCACGTTCTTCCATCTGATGTGGAATGGCTGATGGCTCGTTCTTCCATCTGATGTGGAATGGCTGATGGCTCGTTCTTCCATCTGATGTGGAATGGCTGATGGCTCGTTCTTCCATCCGATGTGGAATGGCTGATGGCACGTTCTTCCATCCGATGTGGAATGGCCGATGGCTCGTTCTTCCATCCGATGTGGAATGGCTGATGGCACGATCTTCCATCTGATGTGGAATGGCTGATGGCACGTTCTTCCATCTGATGTGGAATGGCTGATGACACGTTCTTCCATCTGATGTGGAATGGCTGATGGCTCGTTCTTCCATCCGATGTGGAATGGCTGATGGCTCGTTCTTCCATCCGATGTGGAATGGCTGATGGCTCGTTCTTCCATCTGATGTGGAATGGCTGATGGCACGTTCTTCCATCCGATGTGGAATGGCTGATGGCTCGTTCTTCCATCCGATGTGGAATGGCTGATGGCTCGTTCTTCCATCCAATGTGGAATGGCTGATGGCACGTTCTTCCATCTGATGTGGAATGGCTGATGACACGTTCTTCCATCTGATGTGGAATGGCTGATGGCACGTTCTTCCATCCGATGTGGAATGGCTGATGGCACGTTCTTCCATCTGATGTGGAATGGCTGATGGCACGTTCTTCCATCCGATGTAAAATGGCCGATGGCACGTTCTTCCATCTCATGCGAAATTGCTGATGGCACGTTCTTCCATCTCCTCGAGAGGATTTATCCGTGGAAACGGTCCGCTGGACCGTATCCGCGGATAAATCCTCCCGTGTGTATGGGGCCTTAGATGTCTGCTGGGATACATTGATGATGAAGGATTGTCCAAGAATGTGCAATCCTTTATACGCATAGTGATGTTTTACGCAAAAAAAAACGATAACCATGCACCGGAAATCCCAATCCGCACCAACTATAAAGTTCTGGCTTACCATTATCAACCAAGCCATACCACTATACAAGTTATCATACGAAGCGAGAGGATGTCCAAAGAAGTTCTCCAAAATATGGAACTCCTGGGTTACCTCAGATAGTCCCATACCACCTGCCCCCTAGGGCACAACTCGTACGAGGGATATTATGGTCTGATTACTGCCAGTGCCTCGGCCCTGACTAGAGTAAACTATGCTGTGTGCTGATGTTTCACACTATTCACCTGTATACCTGAATAACTTATTGCACTATGTTTGCAGCGATGTTCACTATGACTATACGCCTGTGTAACTGTTACGTGTTATGTTTATAAAAAACAATAAAAAAGTTAACCTTTAAAAAAAAAATATAAGACCCAGGGGCTCTCCAAATCTCTAAAAGGATGAGCAGACAGACAGAAACAATAGGTGATTCAGTCTATTAACGGGCATCCACACTTCGGAGGCACACAATGGTGTCATGGTCTTACCTCTCTGCAGGCTCCTTTCATCTGACATGTGCTGGCAGCCATATTGGTTCCTGGGCTTCTTATAACTTACCACACCCTGCGGCTCCTCCTTCCCACTGGGAGGAGCTGGATGCCTTGCAGATATATAGGAGGTCTGTTCCTTCAGTTCCCTGCTTGGTCCTCTTGTATACACATGCTCCTGAGATTGTGCTGCTGCTTTTGGTTACCGTCCCGGCTTCCACGGACTATCCTTCTGGCTCCCGATCCCTGGCTTCGTTCGGACTACCCTTCTTGCTCCTGATCCCTGGCTTCGTTCGGACTATCCTTCTGGCTCCTGATCCCTGGCTCCGGTGGAAGACTCTGCTTACTGTTTGATCATCCGTTTGGACTTTAACCTTGCTGTTTGGTTTTTAATAAAGCCTTCCTATTTCATTTATCTGTTGTTGTACGTCTGATTCATGCTTCCGTGACATTAGGACCAAGCCATGAATTCTGACGGTACAGGGCCACCTTCGCTACCCATGCTGGTTGCCAGACTGGATCAGCAGGATCACCTGCTGGGTCAGTTCGCTCAGGCGTTGCAAACCCTGCTTGCACGCACGGCTCATCTCGCTCCCATTGCCGATAGGCCGGTTGTCGCTCCTGGGTCCGCTCCTACTGCCGCTCCGGTTGTTGCGCCAGAGTCTACCCCGACACCTGTTGTTGCGCCTGTGGTGTCTCGGGGTATGACCGGTTCTGCCCCCCTTCCGCAGCGCTTTGGGGGAGAGCCAACTCAGTGCCGAGGTTTCCTTAACCAAGTGGGCATTTATTTTGAGTTGCTGCCACATGCCTTTCCCACTGAGAGATCAAAGGTGGGCTTCTTGATCTCGCTGCTCTCGGACAAGGCCTTGGCCTGGGCCAGCCCCTTATGGGAGAACAACAATCCGGTGGTTGCCGAGTTTTCCGGTTTTGTTGCTTCTCTTCAGAAAGTATTCGATGTACCGGCTCGCTCTGCCTCTGCTGCGAATCTCCTTATGTCCGTCAGACAGGGTTCATGATCGGTAGCCAAATACGCCATTGAGTTTCGTACTCTGGTTTCCCGTGCTGATAAACCACTGATCACCGTTGTTCTCTCCTGGGTCGGGGGCCTCGGTGACAACCCAGGCGTTGGTGGACTTTGGTGCTGGTGGATTTTTCATTGATAGTAAGTTCGCTGCCGCCAACTCCATTCCTCTGCAGGCTCGAGTTTCCCTGCTGGTTCTCGAGGCGATAGACGGCAGACCCCTCCAGCCGTCGCACGTGACTCATGAGACCCTTCCAGTGGGGATAGCCATTGGGGCCGTTCACAGGGAGTCGGCCTGCCTTCAGGTCACTTCGTCTCCCCACTACTCTGTGGTCTTGGGGTACCCCTGGCTCCAGAAGCATAATCCGACTTTCGATTGGAGATCGGCCTAAATCCTCTCGTGGTCACCACAGTGTGGGGCTAGTTGCATCCTTGGGCCTGTCAAGTTGTTGTGTACCTCCTCGGACTCTGTGTTGCCTCCTGAATACGAGGGGTACCGGGATGTATTCGATAAGGTGCGCGCTGGGTTCCTACCCCCGCATCGCCCTTACGATTGTGCCATAGATTTACAACCTGGTGCCGTTCCTCCTCGTGGCAGGGTCTATCCACTGTCGGTTGCGGAGAATGAGGCCATGGAGGAGTACGTGATGGAGGCGCTGTCCCGTGGTCACATTCGCAAATCCTCGTCCCCGGCAGGGGCTGGATTTTTCTTTGTGAAAAAGATGGGCGGAGAGTTGAGGCCTTGCATCGACTATAGGGGCCTTAATCGCATCACAATCAAGAACGCATACCTGATACCCTTGATTTCCGAGTTGTTTGATCGCCTGAAAGGGGCCACGGTCTTTTCCAAACTCGACCTGAGGGCGGCATATAACCTGGTAAGGATCAAGGCTGGTGACGAGTGGAAGACCGCGTTCAACACCAGGACCGGTCATTATGAATCCTTGGTTATGCCCTTTGGGTTGTGCAATGCGCCCGCAGTCTTCCAGGAATTCATCAACGATGTTTTCCGTGACCTGTTGCAGCAGTGTGTGGTGGTCTATTTAGATGACATCTTGGTATATTCTGAATCCATGGAGGCCCACATTCTGGATGTCAAGCGAGTGTTGCAACGGTTACGAGAGAACAAGCCGTTCGGTAAGCTTGAGAAATGCGAATTTCACCGGTCCCAGGTAACCTTCTTAGGTTACATCATTTCCGCGGAGGGGTTCTCCATGGACCCTGAGAAGGTTTCGGCTGTCTTACAGTGGTCTTCGTTCCCTGCAGCGCTTTTTGGGCTTCGCCAATTATTATTGGAAGTTCATCAGGGACTTCTCCATGCTGGCCAAGCCTCTCACGGATCTGACCTCGAAGGGCTGTAATTCCCAGGTCTGGCCGGCCGAGGCCATCCAGGCTTTTGAGGCTCTAAAATCTGCCTTTGTGTCGGCTCCAATACTGTCTCATCCCAACCGTGGGTTGCCCTTTGTTCTTGAGGTGGACGCGTCTGAGACGGGAGTAGGCGCCCTTCTGTCTCAGCGTCGGACTCCAGAGGGTCCTCTGCTTCCCTGTGGGTTTTACTCCCGGAAACTGTCTCCCGCGGAGTGCAACTACCAGATTGGTGACAGAGTTGTTGGCCATCATGCAGGCTCTCAAAGAGTGGAGGCATTTGCTCGAGGGTTCGGTGGTTCCGGTTCTCATCCTGACGGACCACAAGAATCTGACTTACCTTTCTGAGGCCAAGAGATTGACTCCACGTCAGGCCAGATGGGCTCTGTTCCTGTCACGTTTTAATTATGTGGTCTCCTACCTACCCGGTTCCAAGAACGTCAGGGCGGATGCCTTATCACGTCAATACTCCGAGCTGTCCAGGGAGGAATCGATACCGACTTCGGTCATACCTCCTAATCAGATCCTGGCCGCCATTCGCACCAGCCTGACCTCTCCCCTTGGAGAGCAGATTTTGGCGGCCCAATCTGGTGCTCCCTCTGGGAGACCCAACGGCAGATGTTTTGTGCCTGAGGAGTTGCGCACTCGGTTGTTGCGAACCTACCATAACTCCAAGACCGCGGGGCATCCTGGAAAGAATCAGCTGTCCTGGGCTGTTTCACGTTTGTTCTGGTGGCCTTCTCTACGTTCTGACATCGCCGCATATGTAGCGGCATGCTCTGTTTGTGCCCAGAGTAAATCCCCTCGGCACCTTCCGTTGGGCCTTCTGCAACCCATCACCACTGGGGAGCGCCCATGGTCACACCTTGGGATGGACTTCATTGTGGACCTTCCTGCATCCCGAGGCCATACGGTCATTCTCATGATTGTGGATCGGTTTTCCAAAATGTGCCACTGTGTTCCTCTCAAGAAATTACCCTCTGCACAAGAGTTGGCCACGGTTTTCGCCAGGGAGGTCTTCCGGTTGCACGGAGATAGTGTCGGATCGGGGAAGTCAGTTTGTGTCCAGGTTCTGGTGCGCCTTTTGCTCCCAGTTGGGGATTCATTTCTCCTTCTCCTCGGCCTACCACCCTCAGTCCAATGGGGCCGCAGAACGGTCCAATCAGGCCCTGGAGCAATTCCTTCGTTGCTATGTCTCCGATCATCAAGACAATTGGGTTGACCTTCTGCCATGGGCTGAGTTTGCCAGGAACACGGCGGTGAACTCTTCCTCTGGGACGTCTCCCTACATGGCCAATTATGGGTTCCAACCTGCCGTGTTACCGGAGTCATTCTCTCCCCAGGATATTCCGGCTGTGGAGGATCACCTTTCTGCTCTACGTGCTTCTTGGGTACAGATCCAGAGGTCCCTTGAGGTCTCTGCGCAGCGCCAGAAACTCCAGGCTGATCGCAGACGGGCGCCTGCTCCTTCCTACCAGGTCGGAGACCGCGTATGGTTGTCCACTCGCAACCTCAACCTTCGAGTGCCCACTCCTAAGCTGGCTCCTCGCTTTGTTGGTCCCTTCCGAGTGCTTCGCAGGGTAAACCCGGTTGCCTATGCCCTTGCGCTCCCACCTGGTATGCGGGTCTCCAATGTGTTTCACGTTTCCCTGTTGAAACCACTGGTGTGCAATCGCTTCACCTCCTCGGTTCCTCGGCCTCGTCCGGTCCAGGTTGGCGATCATGAAGAATATGAGGTGAACGATATCCTGGACTCACGCTTGGTCCGCGGCCGGGTGCAGTTTTTGGTCCACTGGCATGGTTATGGTCCAGAGGAACGTTCCTGGGTTCCCTCCGCAGATATCCATGCTCCTGCCTTGCTCCGAGCCTTCCACGCGCGCTTCCCCCAGAAACCGTTTTTTGCGCCGCGGAGGAGGGGCCCTTGAGGGGGAGGTACTGTCATGGTCTTACCTCTCTGCAGGCTCCTTTCATCTGACATGTGCTGGCGGCCATATTGGTTCCTGGGCTTCTTATAACTTACCACACCCTGCGGCTCCTCCTTCCCACTGGGAGGAGCTGGATGCCTTGCAGATATATAGGAGGTCTGTTCCTTCAGTTCCCTGCTTGGTCCTCTTGTATACACATGCTCCTGAGATTGTGCTGCTGCTTTTGGTTACCGACCCGGCTTCCACGGACTATCCTTCTGACTCCCGATCCCTGGCTTCGTTCGGACTATCCTTCTGGCTCCTGATCCCTGGCTCCGGTGGAAGACTCTGCTTACTGTTTGATCATCCGTTTGGACTTTAACCTTGCTGTTTGGTTTTTAATAAAGCCTTCCTATTTCATTTATCTGTTGTACGTCTGATTCATGCTTCCGTGACAAATGGGGAGATGATACCAGGGCACACCCAATAAACAGATGATAGCAGGAGACCCCAAAATCAGGTTGTCTAGGAGGGGGTGAAGCAGTCATTGCTGGTTTCGGGCACAAGGGCCCCAAATCTGTATCCAGGTCCTTGGTTCCCAGAGTCTGTGTGTTCTGGGGGGCCACAGACCTGAATCTGAAGCATGACCACCCACAGGGTCCCCCAGGCATACACCGCCCAAGAATAAAGAATTGAGCCCCCTCAAAGGCCCGGGCCCACCCTGCAGTCCCCTCCAAAAGCCCTGTCCTGGTTGGGTCTGTCAAAACCTCCTCCCATTGGTCACTTGATAACCTCCCACAGCTTCCAATACCATCTATACGCCGATGACACCCAAACCTATCTCTCTACTCCTCACCTCCCTCCTTCAGTCTCCTCCCTCATTCAATACGTACTACCGGACATCTCAGCCTGGATGTCGCACCATTTCCTGAGATAATCACCCCCCCCACCGCCAGTGACTACCCCCCCCACCGCCAGTGACTACCCCCCCCCCCCGCCTCCATGACTTCTCCATCAAGATCAATAATTCCACCATCAATCCCTCCCCTCACGCCAGGGTCCTGGGTGTAATCCTAGACTCCGACTTCTCTCCAATCGTCAAAACCGTGTGGACTTCACCTCCGTAACATCTCTAAATGTGCCCCCGAAACCCCAAATTCACTCCCTCCTTATCTCTCACCTTAACTATTGCAACTCCCTCCTCATAGGCCACTCCCTCCTCATAGACCACCCCCTCATATGCTACTCCCTCCTCATAGGCCACTCCCTCCTCATAGGCCACTCCCTCCTCATAGGCTACTCCCTCCTCATAGGCTACGCCCTCCTCATAGGCCACCCCCTCATAGGCCACTCCCTCCTCATAGGCCACTCCCTCCTCATAGGCTACTCCCTCATAGGCTACGCCCTCTTCATAGGCCACCCCCTCATAGGCTACTCCCTCCTCATAGGCCACTCCCTCCTCATAGGCCACTCCCTCCTCATAGGCTACTCCCTCATAGGCTACTCCCTCTTCATAGGCCACTCCCTCCTCATAGACCACCCCTCATAGGCTACTCCCTCCTCATAGGCCACCCCCTCATAGGCTACTCCCTCCTCATAGGCCACTCCCTCCTCATAGGCTACTCCCTCTTCATAGGCCACCCCCTCATAGGCTACTCCCTCCTCATAGGCCACTTTCTCCTCATAGGCCCACCTCTCTGCAAGCTATCCCCTCTTGAGTCTATCATGAATGCTGCTGCCAGACTTATCCACCTTACCAACCGCTCAGTGTCCTCCACCCCTCTCTACCAATCCCTCCACTGTCCTCCATTCAGTGTCCTCCACCCCTCTCTACCAATCCCTCCACTGTCCTCCATTCAGTGTCCTCCACCCCCCTCTACCAATCACTCCACTGGTCTCCATTCAGTGTTCTCCACCCCTCTCTACCAATCCCTCCACTGGTCTCCATTCAGTGTCCTCCACCCTTCTCTACCAATCCCTCCACTGACCTCCATTCAGTGTCCTCCACCCCTCTCTACCAATCCCTCCACTGACCTCCATTCAGTGTCCTCCACCCCTCTCTACCAATCCCTCCCCTGACCTCCATTCAGTGTCCTCCACCCCTCTCTACCAATCCCTCCACTGACCTCCATTCAGTGTCCTCCACCCCTCTCTACCAATCCCTCCACTGACCTCCATTCAGTGTCCTCCACCCCTCTCTACCAATCCCTCCACTGGTCTCCATTCAGTGTCCTCCACCCCTCTCTACCAATCCCTCCACTGGTCTCCATTCAGTGTCCTCCACCCCTCTCTACCAATCCCTCCACTGACCTCCATTCAGTGTCCTCCACCCCTCTCTACCAATCCCTCCACTGGCCTCCATTCAGTGTCCTCCACCCCTCTCTACCAATCCCTCCACTGGCCTCCATTCAGTGTCCTCCACCCCTCTCTACCAATCCCTCCACTGGTCTCCATTCAGTGTCCTCCACCCCTCTCTACCAATCCCTCCACTGACCTCCATTCAGTGTCCTCCACCCCTCTCTACCAATCCCTCCACTGGTCTCCATTCAGTGTCCTCCACCCCTCTCCACCAATCCCTCCACTGGTCTCCATTCAGTGTCCTCCACCCCTCTCTACCAATCCCTCCACTGACCTCCATTCAGTGTCCTCCACCCCTCTCTACCAATCCCTCCACTGACCTCCATTCAGTGTCCTCCACCTCTCTCTACCAATCCCTCCACTGGTCTCCATTCAGTGTCCTCCACCCCCTCTCTACCAATCCCTCCACTGACCTCCATTCAGTGTCCTCCACCCCTCTCCACCAATCCCTCCACTGGTCTCCATTCAGTGTCCTCCACCCCTCTCTACCAATCCCTCCACTGACCTCCATTCAGTGTCCCCCACCTCTCTCTACCAATCCCTCCACTGACCTCCATTCAGTGTCCTCCACCCCTCTCTACCAATCCCTCCACTGACCTCCATTCAGTGTCCTCCACCTCTCTCTACCAATCCCTCCACTGGTCTCCATTCAGTGTCCTCCACCCCCTCTCTACCAATCCCTCCACTGGTCTCCATTCAGTGTCCTCCACCCCTCTCTACCAATCCCTCCACTGACCTCCATTCAGTGTCCTCCACCCCTCTCTACCAATCCCTCCACTGACCTCCATTCAGTGTCCTCCACCCCTCTCTACCAATCCCTCCACTGACCTCCATTCAGTGTCCTCCACCCCTCTCTACCAATCCCTCCACTGACCTCCATTCAGTGTCCTACACCCCTCTCTACCAATCCCTCCACTGGTCTCCATTCAGTGTCCTCCACCCCTCTCTACCAATCCCTCCACTGACCTCCATTCAGTGTCCTCCACCCCTCTCTACCAATCCCTCCACTGGTCTCCATTCAGTGTCCTCCACCCCTCTCTACCAATCCCTCCACTGACCTCCATTCAGTGTCCTCCACCCCTCTCCACCAATCCCTCCACTGACCTCCATTCAGTGTCCTCCACCCCTCTCTACCAATCCCTCCACTGACCTCCATTCAGTGTCCTCCACCCCTCTCTACCAATCCCTCCACTGGTCTCCATTCAGTGTCCTCCACCCCTCTCTACCAATCCCTCCACTGACCTCGATTCAGTGTCCTCCACCCCTCTCTACCAATCCCTCCACTGGTCTCCATTCAGTGTCCTCCACCCCTCTCTACCAATCCTTCCACTGACCTCCATTCAGTGTCCTCCACCCCTCTCTACCAATCCCTCCACTGACCTCCATTCAGTGTCCTCCACCCCTCTCTACCAATCCCTCCACTGGTCTCCATTCAGTGTCCTCCACCCCTCTCTACCAATCCCTCCACTGGCCTCCATTCAGTGTCCTCCACCCCTCTCCACCAATCCCTCCACTGGTCTCCATTCAGTGTCCTCCACCCCTCTCTTGTTCCCTAGGGAGTGATTCTTACTGTAGGGGGGATGGGCTACATGTGACAAGACGGTGATCACCGCTTTTGATTATAGGAAGCGGTGATCAGTGTCATTGTCACTAGGCATATCCCCGTTCTTCCTCACCATGAGACGATGGTGGATATGCCCGTGGACATCGAGTCCGTGGGACCTGCGGTCGGAGTCACGGAGCTCCCAGCGGGCGTGCCCACAATGCCGGCTTCTATATACGTCCTTCTGCCTGTCTGTGCCATGCTATCGACGTATATAGTCGTGCGCTGGTCGTCAAGCAGATAATAAGGCCTGTATGGTTTTGGAGATATTCACCTTGCATGCAGCCACTGGCATCAGCGACGCATGCTCTGAAGTTCCAGCGGACGTTGCCGTAAAATCAGAGCTCCTTGCCGAAATGGAGGACTCCCGCGCATGCACAGGAGTGACGTCATCGTGGCACCAGCCACTCACAGCGGCAGAAAAAATGGCGAGGGAACATGTCAGCTCCCGCAGCGGTGACCGGGAGGCGGGACAGGGGGCTTCGTTCTAAAGTAAGTATTTCATAATGGGCTAGTATGCGATGTATACTAGCTCATTATGCGTTTGCCTTACAGGTTTTTTTTTGGTCGGGCATACAACTGATTTAAAGGATCTGCTACTGGTGCCTGATATCACAGCGTACCTTCCGGGGTCTAGTGGAGTCCATTTCTCTATGGGTCAGGAAAGGGGGAGCTACTCAATATTAGGGATGGGGGTCCTCTCATGTACAGACTGGTGACTCTATATATAGTATACACATATAGGGTACATGGGGGGTACAAGGTGTATATATGGGGGTCCTCTCATGTACAGACATGTGACTCTATATATAGTATACACATATAGGGTACATGGGGGGTACAAGGTGTATATATGGGGGTCCTCTCATGTACAGACTGGTGACTCTATATATAGTATACACATATAGGGTACACAGGGGGTACAAGGTGTATATATCACCCCTCCATACGGTGGATGGGGTCCTCTCATGTACAGACTGGTGACTCTATATATAGTATACACATATTTTGTAAACGGGGGGTACAAGGTGTATATATGGGGGTCCTCTCATGTACAGACATGTGACTCTATATATAGTATACACATATAGGGTACATGGGGGGTACAAGGTGTATATATGGGGGTCCTCTCATGTACAGACTGGTGACTCTATATATAGTATACACATATAGGGTACACAGGGGGTACAAGGTGTATATATGGGGGTCCTCTCATGTACAGACTGGTGACTCTATATATAGTATACACATATAGGGTACACAGGGGGTACAAGGTGTATATATCACCCCTCCATACAGTGGATGGGGTCCTCTCATGTACAGACTGGTGACTCTATATATAGTATACACATATAGGGTACATGGGGGGTACAAGGTGTATATATGGGGGTCCTCTCATGTACAGACATGTGACTCTATATAGTATACACATATAGGGTACATGGGGGGTACAAGGTGTATATATGGGGGTCCTCTCATGTACAGACATGTGACTCTATATATAGTATACACATATAGGGTACATGGGGGGTACAAGGTGTATATATGGGGGTCCTCTCATGTACAGACAGGTGACTCTATATATAGTATACACATATAGGGTACACGGGGGGGTACAAGGTGTATATATCACCCCTCCATACATTGGATGGGGGTCCTCTCATGTACAGACTGGTGACTCTATATATAGTATACACATATAGGGTACACGGGGGGTACAAGGTGTATATATCACCCCTCCATACGGTGGATGGGGGTCCTCTCATGTACAGACTGGTGACTCTATATATAGTATACACATATAGGGTACACGGGGGGTACAAGGTGTATATATCACCCCTCCATACGGTGGATGGGGTCCTCTCATGTACAGACTGGTGACTCTATATATAGTATACACATATAGGGTACACGGGGGGTACAAGGTGTATATATCACCCCTCCATACGGTGGATGGGGTCCTCTCATGTACAGACTGGTGACTCTATATATAGTATACACATATTGGGTACACGGGGGGTACAAGGTGTATATATGGGGGTCCTCTCATGTACAGACTGGTGACTCTATATATAGTATACACATATTGGGTACACGGGGGGTACAAGGTGTATATATGGGGGTCCTCTCATGTACAGACTGGTGACTCTATATATAGTATACACATATTGGGTACACGGGGGGTACAAGGTGTATATATCACCCGTCCATACGGTGGATGGGGTCCTCTCATGTACAGACTGGTGACTCTATATATAGTATACACATATAGGGTACACAGGGGGTACAAGGTGTATATATCACCCCTCCATACGGTGGATGGGGGTCCTCTCATGTACAGACTGGTGACTCTATATATAGTATACACATATTTTGTAAACGGGGGGTACAAGGTGTATATATGGGGGTCCTCTCATGTACAGACATGTGACTCTATATATAGTATACACATATAGGGTACACAGGGGGTACAATGTGTATATATCACCCCTCCATACGATGGATGGGGTCCTCTCATGTACAGACTGGTGACTCTATATATAGTATACACATATAGGGTACACAGGGGGTACAAGGTGTATATATCACCCCTCCATACATTGGATGGGGGTCCTCTCATGTACAGACTGGTGACTCTATATATAGTATACACATATTGGGTACACGGGGGTACAAGGTGTATATATCACCCCTCCATACGGTGGATGGGGTCCTCTCATGTACAGACTGGTGACTCTATATATAGTATACACATATTGGGTACACGGGGGGTACAAGGTGTATATATGGGGGTCCTCTCATGTACAGACAAGGCTCGGACAGGCTGGTGTCTCCACACGTTTATTATTGTACAGATCGGCAGATTTACATACATTGACATTCCATTACTTTCTGACCTGTTATTGGATAGTAGGCGTTTTGTGTTCAGGCTCCGCCCACTTCCAGGTAGTTCTATGAGCCGGGCTCATCCATACACGTGTCCTGCATGGTATTCCATCATGTAAAGGTGACGTTCCTTCACAGAATGTACATAGAATGATGGAAGTTCTTTCGTAAAATAAAAGGAACATCCCGGCTCCCTCACCATTTGCACAACACGACCCTCATATTACAAGATCCTGTATTCCTCCATGAATTGGGTTGCAGGCTCATTGGATGGGAGCAGTCACATGATATTCAGAGCAGGGAGCGGCGTTGGTGACAAGCTGCGTGTATGTTGTGGACATCGTCGGTGGACTGTTGGCCTATCCTTGGTATGCTAAGGCGGTTCCTCTGGGGAAATTCCTTGGTGTAGACTTCCTGCTGGGACTGAGATTGGGCTCCGTGTATGGACAGATCTTCCTGTAGAAAGTTATTTCCTCTAAATTCGGCTTCGGCAGAAGACATACAGCTAAGTGGCCGGTGTGTTCTGCTGCTGGCGGCCTTTATAGTAAATTTGGGAAAGTTGGGTGAGTTTTCCATCTTAGAGTCCATGACATCAAAAGAATCTCCAATGCAATATGTTTGCATGCGCCTAACTGGGTTTTGGGACTGCTGACGATCTTTGGCTAGAGCCATTGCCGTATCGAAAGACACACTGGTGGCGTTCCTCCAGCTGCTTCTCCTTTTTGGGGTGCAGTCAATTCCTGATTCTGCAGGCTCTGAGCCAACAGCTTTGTCTGGTTTTGAGGACTTGGGTGTATCTCTGGTTGTGGATAATAAGGAACTAGCATGAAATTTACTCTTAAGAGCTGGGGGCAGCTTGGCAAACTGGGGTTTTGGTGGCACCACTGGGACAGATTTGACATGCTGAACCTTATTTGGGCTGACAGACAGTTTCATGGTGACACTTCCATCTGGGTTCATACTTGAGGATCCTGAGCTTTTCGATCTGGCTGGAGACTTGGTGGAGTTTGATGGTTGCTGCTCTTTGAAAGAAGAGATTTGGCTGTTTAGTAGTTGGGGTTGATGTGATCTATGGTGAGGAGTACCTGAAACCGGATCATATACCTGGAGGGTCATAGTTACTGTATCCGACAAACCGTCTTTTTGTATCATCTCATGGGGTGAGCCAAGGTCACATAGTGAGCTTTCACTGTCCTGCAATTGGTTCCCAATAGTGGATCCATCTTCTTCCCAAGAACTTGCTTCATTTTCCTGATGTAGATCCTCGGCTGTTTCAGGAAATACTATTTCCGCTGTTGGCTGAGGATTATTGTATATGGGGGTGTCTGATGGGCGGCATGGAGGTTCTTCTATATTCTCAGTAGTCTTTGGAGACAAATTATCCTCTACAATATTCAAATCTTCGGCACATTCCAAGCCAAGCCGGACTTTCTCAGAGTCGGGATCCATGTTTTTTTCCAGCAAAATGTCATCTTTGTCATGATGTTTAGGAGAGTCCAAGTTCTTCAATGTAAACTCATGTACCAGAGGGACATCACTACCATGACATTGAGGATCCGGTACCAGAGGGACATCACTACCATGACATTGAGGATCTGGTACCAAAGGGACATCACTACCATGACATTGAGGATCCGGTACCAGAGGGACATCACTACCATGACATTGAGGATCCTGTACCAGAGGGACATCACTACCATGACATTGAGGATCTGGTACCAGAGGGGCATCACTACCATGACATTGAGGATCCGGTACCAGAGGGGCATCACTACCATGACATTGAGGATCCTGTACCAGAGGGACATCACTACCATGACATTGAGGATCCTGTACCAGAGGGACATCACTACCATGACATTGAGGATCCGGTACCAGAGGGACATCACTACCATGACATTGAGGATCCTGTACCAGAGGGGCATCACTACCATGACATTGAGGATCCGGTACCAGAGGGACATCACTACCATGACATTGAGGATCCTGTACCAGAGGGACATCATTGTCATGACATTGAGGATCTGGTACCAGAGGGACATCACTACCATGACATTGAGGATCCGGTACCAGAGGGACATCACTACCATGACATTGAAGATCTGG
Source organism: Rana temporaria (assembly GCF_905171775.1). Classification (NCBI taxonomy): domain Eukaryota; kingdom Metazoa; phylum Chordata; class Amphibia; order Anura; family Ranidae; genus Rana; species Rana temporaria. Next base: position 121,616,293 of record NC_053501.1, read on the forward strand.
TACCAAAGGGACATCACTACCATGACATTGAGGATCCGGTACCAGAGGGACATCACTACCATGACATTGAGGATCCGGTACCAGAGGGGCATCACTACCATGACATTGAGGATCTGGTACCAGAGGGGCATCACTACCATGACATTGAGGATCCGGTACCAGAGGGGCATCACTACCATGACATTGAGGATCCTGTACCAGAGGGACATCACTACCATGACATTGAGGATCCTGTACCAGAGGGACATCACTACCATGACATTGAGGATCCGGTACCAGAGGGACATCACTACCATGACATTGAGGATCCTGTACCAGAGGGACATCACCGTCATTATATTGAAGATCCAGTACTAGAGGGACATCACTGTCATGATATTGAAGATCCCGTACATCTGCCAGATCCAGGTTAATTACGGTTGGTTGATTCATCAGTAGCACTTCCTGACTGTATAGATCAAGCTCCTGCTGTTCTGGGCAATCCAAGTCTTTATTATTAAACTCAACCACCAGTGGAATGTCCTTGCTGTAATGTTCAGGGAGAAGTAAATCTGGAGAACATAAATGTAATAACATTGCTTCTAACTCCAGCATATCATCCTTTCTGCCAATGGCGCCATCTTGTAGTTTGAGAAGGACAGAGATTTCCTCCTGGCCCTTCTCCTCCACACTGTCTTTGTCCTCCAGATTGGGGCCTGGAGTTACATCTCCAGCATTGGAGCTCTCCGCTGTCTCCTTGCCTGGATTGTCTTCATGAACACAAGTTATATCATCTCTCTCTGTACAGTAGCCGGGTTCTTCAGTAGAACTGATGACCTCTGATGTCGCTCCATCTGATAGAATATATTGTGGACTGCACTGATTCTCCTTATCTCTTTGGGTATTGTTTGATCCATCAACCACGTCTGGCTGACTAATAGGCTTTTGGAAATCACACAGAGCTTTTTCCTGTCCATCTGTGGTTGTGTCAGGAGGTCCATCAGACGTCTTCTCCTCCATCCTTTCCTTCTCCTTGGGCCTCTTGCTTTGTTCTTTCTCTCCATGCTCAGTATTCCCTTCCTCCAGCCCATAAAGATCATTCGATTTCTCAGATAAGGGGCTCAGGTCATCATAAGCACTTAGATAAACATCTTCCAAGCTGTCATGCCAGGCCCTCAATGGGTCCTCACTGTCCAAGCAGCCTGCCGGAGTGAAGTACATCTGATCCAACTCATCTTCTGTACAGGGATCATCCTGGGGCGGCTCCACAGAAAACTCCTCCATCTGAATAATAAGAAAGGATATATATATTAGATTTAGTCCATCCTCCAGGGAATCGAGGGCGTGGTCACATAACATGAATTATTAATTAAGTGTCATCTTATGCCCTGTACACATGGGCGGAATTCCTGACGGAAAAAAGTTGGATGTTTTTTCCAACGGAATTCCGCTCAAGCTTGGCTTGCATACACACGGTCACACAAAAGTTCTCTGAGCTTTTGAGTGTTAAAGGAGTTGTAAAGGAAAAATTTATTTTTGCTCAAATGACTGTTTACAGGGTATAGAGACATAATACGATTAAAAATAGATAAGAAACAATCATATAATGTACCTTTAGTTTCAGTTTCGTTTTTGCATGTTATGCTGCCTCTGTGCTGTATAGAGCCATAGAGAAGTAAGGGTTTGAAAACAAACTAGAAGCTCCCAGTACTGTGGTGATCAGGAAACAGACAACCAGGAAGTGTCCAGAACAGAGAGGAATTACAGCAACATCAGAGCAAAAACGAACAATGATGACATGAAACCAGGACTGCAGTAAGGTAAAGGAAGCTATTTAGCTAAAAAAAAAAAAATTCCTTTAGTGACCCTTTAAGAACGTGGTGACGTATAACCCTACAACGAGGCGAGAAATAGAAGTTTAATGCTTCCGAGCATGCGTCGAATTGTTTCCGAGCATGCATGTTTTTTTGCGCATCGGAAAAGCATACAGACGATCGGATTTCCCGATAGGAATTTTTTCTGTCTGGAAAATTGAGAACCAGCTCTCAATCTTTTGCTGGCGGGAATTCCGACAGCAAAAGTCCGATGGAGCCTACACACGGTCGGATTTTCCGACGAAACGCTATACCCACCGGGTATAGCGTTCTGGAAGAGCTTGGTGAACTCGATGATGCCCTTCTACAAGGCGACCTATCTCTCCAGGGAGTGCAAGAAGAAGTTTAATAAGGTCTGGCGGTCCTGGTTTGATGCGGATGCCACTGCAGGTTAGAATGGAAGGCTGAACGGGGAGCTTCACTTCTAAATGACCTACTGTACATGTAAAACGGATGGGCATACCTATGCTGTAGTGGTGGAGGGGGGGCCGTGCGGGTCCCTTCTATGGCCATTCCCATGGCGGGGGTGGGATGCAGGCTGGGGAGTGTAGTTAATTAATGAGTTGTATACCTGCCAATAACTGTTTGTACTGCCGAATTGTACGTACCTGACTCTCATTTTTGCTGGTACTAATGCTGGAGGTGGTGGTGGACTGAGTAATGGGGCTACGGGAGGGAGGGGGGTGGTGGTCGGGGTTGTGGGGCATGTTTTTGGAGGCAGTTACCTATGTTAGGTAAGGTGTCAATGTTACGACCATGTTGGTCGCGAGAGACATGGTGTTGTGCCGTGGTACTCTCTTTTTTGTGTTTGTATGTCGTGTTGAAAAAATTTCAATAAAAATAATAAAAAATAAATAAAAATAGGGATAATATGGATAGACGCACAGTGTAGAGAGACTATGGCAACATGGACCCTAACGTCATTATTATTTATTGTGTATAGAACTGTCCCTTGTCTGCCTCCGAGAAGCAGAGATACGCTATGAGGGAATATTCCTAGATGTAGGCTCTGCTCAGAGTCCAGGACTTATTGTCTGAACTCAAGAGCTGACACTTCTTCTGGACAACACTTGCCTGAATGTTGTGTTGAAGATCATATTGTAGCATTTCGCTGTCCGCAGAGTATTCTGCTATTCGCTCTGTGGGGTTCTCCTCCGCAGAGTATTCTGCTATTCGCTCTGTGGGGTTCTCCTCCGCAGAGTATTCTGCTATTCGCTCTGTGGGGTTCTCCTCCGCAGAGTATTCCTCTGTTCTCTCTATAGGTTTCTCCTCCGCAGAGTATTCCTCTGTTCTCTCTATAGGTTTCTCCTCCGCAGAGTATTCCTCTGTTCTCTCTATAGGTTTCTCCTCCGCAGCTTTACAGACAGATTTTGTCTCATCGAGATTTGTGTCTTGGCTGTCCAGGAAAGAGAAGGTGTCTTGGACCTCCAGTGACATTCGATGTGTCTCAGTTTTCTGCTCACTCTCTTCTTCAATTGTGGATTCTGCACAGGAAACAGTGAAAATGACATCATCATTTTCCTTTCTTCAACATCTTCCCTATCCCTAAACCTATCGTTATCATACCCCTAACCTTATCCCTCCCCTTACCTTATCCCTCCCCTTACCTTATCCCTCCTCCTACCTTAACCCTCATCCTATCGTTATCATACCCCTAACCTTATCCCTCCCCTTACCTTAACCCTCATCCTATCGTTATCATACCCCTAACCTTATCCCTCCCCTTACCTTAACCCTCATCCTATCGTTATCATACCCCTAACCTTATCCCTCCCCTTACCTTAACCCTCATCCTATCGTTATCATACCCCTAACCTTATCCCTCCCCTTACCTTATCCCTCCTCCTACCTTATCCCTCCCCTTACCTTAACCCTCAAACCTTACCTTATCCCTCCCCTTACCTTAACCCTCATCCTATCGTTATCATACCCCTAACCTTATCCCTCCCCTTACCTTAACCCTCATCCTATCGTTATCATACCCCTAACCTTATCCCTCCCCTTACCTTAACCCTCATCCTATCGTTATCATACCCCTAACCTTATCCCTCCCCTTACCTTAACCCTCATCCTATCGTTATCATACCCCTAACCTTATCCCTCCCCTTACCTTAACCCTCATCCTATCGTTATCATACCCCTAACCTTATCCCTCCCCTTACCTTAACCCTCAAACCTAACCTTATCCCTCCCCTTACCTTATCCCTCCCCTTACCTTAACCCTCAAACCTAACTTTATCCCTCCCCTTACTTTAACCCTAAAACCTAACCTTATCCCTCAAACCTAACCTTATCTCTCATCTTATCTTCTTAACCCTCAAATCTAGTCTTATATCTTCCCTTACCTTAACCCTAAAACCTAACCTAATCCCTCCCCTTACCTTAAAGGATCACTAAAGGAAAAAAAAATTGGGCTAAAATGCACTGCTGTATCGTATAAAGTCTTAAAAGTTTATTGATTTTGTTTTAAAAATGGTGACAATGGATTAAATCTCTTCATATCTCTTACCTTCTTCTATCTACTTTCGTTTCTGCTTTTTACTTCCTCAATCTCTGCGCTCGTTCATGAGAGCGACGTCGCCGTCATGCTGGGAACTACATTTCCCAGAATGCTTTGCCCATCGCGCATGCGCAGTTAAAAAAAAAGCGGGACGCGCGCGCTGTATTAAAATTTAAATAACCCGCCCACTATACCTCCCACTATACCGCCCAACAATGAATAATCAAGCTATTCAACCCACCCACACAGCCAGCCAGCGATACACTGCACAAGACAGCAAGCAGCACCCACAGGGGAAAAACGTATTGCTAGAGAGGAGGTGCTGGGGTGTTACAGACACACCCTGTAATTCACACCTCCTTGCTGTCTGGAAGACGTACACAGCGTCCAGACGCAGAGAGTCTGCAGAGGAGGGGGCGAGCACGTTTCTCCACACAGCATTAATCCCCTCGCTCTGCTATGCTTTTCTCACACAGACAACCAGGAAGTGGGGAGTACAGAAAAGCCATACAAGAACATCTGAGCTAAAACCAACAATGAGGACATGAAAACAGCACTGCACTAAGGTAAGGGAAGCTATTTAGCTAATAAAATGTTTTCCTTTACTGACCCTTTAACCCTAAAACCTAACCTTATCCCTCCCCTTATCCTAACCCTCAAACCTAACCTTATCCCTCCCCCTACCTTAACCCTAAAACCTAACCTTATCCCTCCCCTTATCCTAACCCTCAAACCTAACCTTATCCCTCCCCCTACCTTAACCCTAAAACCTAACCTTATCCCTCCCCTTATCCTAACCCTCAAACCTAACCTGCTCTTTTCCCTTACCTTAACCCTAAAACCTAACCTTATCCCTCCCCTTATCCTAACCCTCAAACCTAACCTGCTCTTTTCCCTTACCTTAACCCTAAAACCTAACCTTATCCCTCCCCTTATCCTAACCCTCAAACCTAACCTGCTCTTTTCCCTTACCTTAACCCTAAAACCTAACCTTATCCCTCCCCTTATCCTAACCCTCAAACCTAACCTGCTCTTTTCCCTTACCTTAACCCTAAAACCTTACCTTATCCCTCCCCTTATCCTAACCCTCAAACCTAACCTGCTCTTTTCCCTTACCTTAACCGTCAAACCTAAATTTAACCCCTAAACTCCACTCTTATCCCTCCCCTTATGAGAGATAATATATTAATACATGAAGTAGCATTAATTCTTGGATTCAATAAGAAATAATCCTAAAACAAGAAACTACCTGGAGTGACTCCCTGTGACCATCAATATATTGTGTGTATAAAGCCCCCATCCCTCTGATTCATGGGGGTCACTGCTCTGTACAGCTCTTTCCTCTGCTTTAGCCGCCATTTTGGTTTACTGAAGGCGAATACATATTGCTATTATTTTTTAGATTTGGAGACAGGAAGTCAACGTTGACTATTCCGCCATCTTTTTTATATAGATTCTTTGTGAAAATGTTCTGAAAATGCACTGTTTAATATATAAATTAAAAGATATGATTTATTATTTTGTGTTATTTAAATAAAGCTTGTTCTTGGTTATAGTGAGTCATTGAATCTGTACATGGGGGCAGCCATTTGTACTCATAACATACTCTGGTTCTGCTTTACTCTTTGCAGCACTACTCATAGGTTCACTGCCCCTTCTCTCAATGCAACCCGCTGAAAACAATGCACTTACTGTATACCTGATATATCCTATCCTCATTTTTGCCCCCCTTTCCTTGCTGAAGCCCCCAAGGCGGACATCTCTTCTGCTCACCCCTTCGGTCTGGCCCTGACTCTGGGGTCTTGTTGAGGACACATTTAATATCATAGCTATGAGTCTGTATTAATAAGGTATCAGAGAAGTGACGGTCACCTTTAGGCTCGCTGTTCTCCTTGTCAATGTGAGACATCATAGTGAGTCTGACTTTGTCGGTGTCACTGCTGCCCATGAAGAGGTTTCCATCTAGGGAGAAGAGCCTCTCGGAGCTCCTGTGGAAGGAGGAATAGCTGAGACTTGGGCACTCCATCCCTCTGGTCAGCCGAGAAAGGTTGGATGTGATGTGGAAGGGCAGTGTTACGGAGAAGGGTCCGGAGATGTGGACTCCAACACATTTCTCTGCTCGGTTACGATTGTTCTTGGGTGATCGGCCTTGTGGAGTTGTCACCATGGAAGCCCTTCCTGATTTTGGTGTTGTTGGTTCTGATTTGGCCTGGCCTTCTTCCTCGTAGTCTCCATCGTGGGATTCCCCCGGCTGAGCCTGCTCGACTGCACCGGAAAATTCATAACCAGCTTCGTCCTTTTTGGACTCGGCCCAGAGACTTTCTCTTCGAAAAGGAACTTGATGTTTGGCCGATCTTCTTGTCAGGCCTCGCTGCTCCAAATCATTAGCTGTAAAGGGGGAAGAAGAAGAACCATTCAATGAAAGGATTAGTAAATATTTGCAGAGATGTAGTAACATGCAGCTGACGTCTGTTTTGGGTCAGTCCGACCTAAACTCAGTTATTGGGGTTTCTGGGGAGCTGAAGAACATTTTATCTTCTATCTGGGGGAAGTGATGTCATGTGATCTGGGAGGAGTTAAGGTTACATTTAAATATTGAGGATGTTGGGGGTATGGGGGATTACAATTTTTTTGATTTTCACGTTCTTTTGTGTTTCTGTTATTGTGATTCATGTGAAGATTCATAGAGAATGCAATGAGCAGATACTGATGACGTTCCATTCCCGGGAGAGATCTGATCACAGGTCATGGCCATTTGAGGGGATGCCATGTTGGAGCAGAAAGAGGAGACGGTAGGGGGGGAAACGAGCAAAGAATTGTGGGGACATATATGAAAACTTTAGGAAACGTATCCCACCAGACCCCAACTATAGCTGAAACATTGCTTTCTTTACTCACCATCCGCTGTGTATGGGACAGAGCTGAGGGAATCCATGCTTTTTGCTGGCCGCAGGTTCATTTTGTCTTCATCTAGAAGAAACATTTGAAACTATAATTTATAGAGGAACAAATGACCTGAAAACATCTGTTAGTGTAGGAGACCCTCTACTGATACCTCTTATGGGCTCCCAGCACTAATCTGCTTAGAAGTTACTGATGAGCAGAAGTGTTGCTGAGAGTCCACAGGAGGGCGCTGCTGTATCCAAACATTGTAGAGGGTCTATGGGGGAAGGGGGGATCAACAGTATCCAAAGGTCGTAGAGGGTCCATAGAAGGTTGCTGTAGTCGTAAAACTTTGTAAACAGGGGCCCTGTGGTATCAAAGATTGTAGTTTGTCCACAGGGACGTACTATAGTTTCCAAGGTTGTAGTCGGTTCACAAGAGGGCGCTACAGTTTCCAAACTCTGTAGAGTGTCCACAGGAGGATGCTGCAGTAGGTTTGGTGGAACAGGGGTTCAGACTGGTGGGATAAGTGTTAGGTTTGGTGGCACGGGTCCAGACTGGTGGGATAGGTGTTTTTGTTTTGGTGGCACATGGGTCCAGACTGGTGAGATAGGTGTTAGGTTTGGTGGCACAGGGGTCCAGACTGGTGGGATAAGTGTTAAGTTTGGCGACACAGGGGTCCAGACTGGTGGGATAGGTGTTAGGCTTGGCGACACAGGGGTCCAGACTGAGTGGGATAGGTGTTAGGCTTGGTGGCACAGGGGTCCAGACTGGTGGGATAAGTGTTAGGTTTGGTGGCACAGGGGTCCAGACTGGTGGGATAGGTGTTAGGCTTGGCGACACAGGGGTCCAGACTGAGTGGGATAGGTGTTAGGCTTGGTGGCACAGGGGTCCAGACTGGTGGGATAAGTGTTAGGTTTGGTGGCACAGGGGTCCAGACTGATGGGATAGGTGTTTTTGTTTTGGTGGCACATGGGTCCAGACTGGTGACATAGGTGTTAGGTTTGGTGGCACAGGGGTCCAGACTGGTGGGATAAGTGTTAGGTTTGGTGGCACAGGGGTCCAGACTGGTGGGATACGTGTTAAGTTTGGCGACACAGGGGTCCAGACTGGTGGGATAGGTGTTAGGCTTGGCGACACAGGGGTCCAGACTGAGTGGGATAGGTGTTAGGCTTGGTGGCACAGGGGTCCAGACTGGTGGGATAGGTGTTAGGTTGGTGGGGTAGGTGTTAGGTTTGGTGGCACAGGGGTCCAGACTGGTGGGATAGGTGTTAGGTTTGGTGGGACAGGGGTCCAGACTGGTGGGATAGGTGTTAGGTTTGGTGGCACAGGGGTCCAGACTGGTGGGATAGGTGTTAGGTTTGGTGGCACAGGGGTCCAGACTGGTGGGATAGGTGTTAGGTTTGGTGGCACAGGGGTCCAGACTGGTGGGATAGGCGTTAGGTAATAGAACAGGAGTTTGGATGGAATATATTCAGCAACAGCACCAACCTCAATGATCAGCCAAATGTTTCTAAATGAGGAAATACATGTAGAGGTGACCCAGTTGCAGGACTGTGCTGTAGAAATGTCCCGTTGCTCTTTGTAATAATATTTCCTGGTGGGAGGAGTCTTCTGTGCAATCTAAGAATGAAGAGTCGATATCTGGGGGACATGAGCCTGTGCTTGTATATTAATACTCTATGGGTTCTGGTATTTGACTGGAGGTCATAAATCATATATTCCTACAAATCTTCATTATTTAGAAAGTAAATATATGATAAAGAAGGAGGGGCCAAACCTTTCTCATCCTGCTTCGTTGTCTTGCGCTTGGAGTCGTTATTCGATCGGCCGAGGTTGAAGATGGATTTCCATTTCTTGGCTTTTAAAGAGCCTTTTCTCCTGCAAACAGTTATTGTCATTATTTGATTATTGTTGTGGTAAAATGTGAATGTAGTGGTCGGAGTGAGTGGTTGGTGGTTCTATGGACACCTTTCGGATGGAATAAGTAGGTAGTTTAGAGAATTATCACTCCAAAAGTGGCGCTGTGATTGAACCTCATTATAGGTTTTCACCCATAGTAACAATAAAGTCCACAAAGTAAAGTCCACCAAAGTTGTGCGATTGAGAGTGTTGAGATCCTCCCCCGTTGAGATAAATATCAATCACACACCACCTCGCATGCACTGGTGATCCCTCCCCCCCAGCACGGTGTAAACTCACCAAACCGCAAGGCCTCCCACTCTCGCGGCAGACTTCATAGGAGGTGACACGCCACTGACAGGCACAGACCCAGTCTACATGGGCTTTTCAGAGTGGGAATTTTGGGTATTACCTTTTGATGGTGGATCTTCATTGCAGGTTCAGGTTAACCCCTTCCACATTTCCAATAGCACCATTGTTTCACTTCTAACCGCAGGAATTTATCGTGTTGTTAGTTGTGGGTTTACATGTGTCTGTGACCCGCTTATTCTGCAACCAACAGTATTTTTGGGTCTGGTGCCCATTTGCATCTCTGTCCTGACAAGTGCCTCTACAATATTTTCTATATTGATACTCCAACCGAGTTAAAAAAAAAATTGACGGTACTGTCCCCCTTTTTTGTACCCCTGATGAAGGTGTGAAATCTGGAAACTCGTCGGGTATTGGGGACCATCACCCATCGGATAGTGCCACTGTCATCCATATGAATTGCTATTGTTGTTTTATGTTGTTTTTTTTTTTGTCACATGTACATTCTACAAGACATTTTATGTTTTTTAATCTTTATATAATAAATCACATTTTTGATATAAACCAGTGTGTGTGGTTTTCAAAGTGTCTTTTTAGGGGGGTTCTTTCTTGTTCTATCCAACCCAGGATGTACCCACAACACTGGGCATCTGACCTGGTGATAGCCTCTTCTTTTTCCCACTCTGATTGGTTGGCATAAAACACTTATGTGAATACCCCCTGTGACGAAGTCGGAAGTGACGAAACGCAGGTGATGTCAGATCCGGAAGTAGACGCAGAGCCAGTTGTGGGACCAACATATGACTATCACACAGAGAGACAGAGCCTGATGTCACCTTTGCTTTACAGGGATATCTCTGATTTGTTCACCTGATAATGGCCATGTATGAATCCTGGGGAGATACTTGGTGACATTCCATACCCAAACAGCTGGATATTCAAATAAGTGTTTTATGCCAGCCATAAGAGTGGGAGGCTTTGTGATTTGGTGAGTTTACACCGTGAACAGGGGGATCACCAGTGAACACGAGGTGGTGTGTGATTGATATTTATCTCAACGGGAGAAGATCTCAACACTTTCATTTGCAAGACTTTAATGGACTTTTTTTAATGGACTTTTTTGTTACTATGGGTGAAAACCTCTAATAAGGTTAAATCACTTACTTTGATTAGATTTTGATTATACGGTTTGATACACAAGCATGGTATCTCGGACCTTCTTTTGGATGCCAAGCATGGAAACAGAGCTGTGCAGGCCACACAACATTTCACCAACAGGATTACCACCCACATACTGTACATGTATTGAAGTAACACCTCTCCCATAGAGTGGTTTACATCTCATAGATATCATTGGGAAGGAATGCCCCACATGGATGGAGTTCATCACACCCACATGGTGCGGAAGAGCTGGGGACCAGTAGGACTGAAATATATTGAGGAACGGTGAGCGCAAGGAAGGCAGCTCGTTCAGCTCACATTGAAGTTTAAAGGGGCCGGATTATCCTTACAGAGACCTTGGTCAGAGATTTAGAATGGTGACTTACTTATGATCTGAGAACTCTATGATTGTGTGGTATGGTCGTATCTGTGGAGGCCCATCACCGTGGTTCAACATGCTTGGTAGGTTGTATGATAAAGAGCGATAATAGTCCTCAGGAACACACGCTGACCAGTTTGTCGTGGCTGAGGGGCTGTTCAGGTTTCCTGGTAACAAACACAAAGTTTATCATTTCACATAATAGTGCAGAGCGTGGGCCGAGGTGATGGGAGGGAGACAATACAAGGTGTGCATTGGTGGTGGTCTCAGGGACTTCATCATCTAGAGCAGTGGTTCTCAACCTGGGGGTCGAATCATGATTTGCCAGGGGTCACCGAATCCTGGGCTGTTACTGGAGACCGCCTCCGCCCAATCAGCCACTTCGCAGCCGCCCATTCAGTTCACGGTATGGTTGGGGGGCAGAGAAGTCAGCTGAAAGGTGAGGAATGTGAAGTGGGAGGGGCTGGAGGAGACCCTATCTCCTGATTTTGACACAGGTGTCACTGCTACGAGACACCATAAAGCCGGAGACACAACAAAGTCAGAGACACAGTGAGTAACACTACCTGTGATTTTAGTTGCCCATTAAAAGTCCCCACTACAGTTCTCAGACCAGCAGATGACCTTTATCAAGAGCACCTAAGTTGGCCAATCAGAACTCCCCCCAGCAATGCCACTCATCATCCCAAGTCCCCGCAAGCACTGCCATTGATCCCATTACCCCCACCAAGGAGTAAGAGAAGGAATGAAAATAGAGAATACATGTAAGGGAGAGGAAAGGGGGGAGGAACAAAGGAAAATAAAGAATAAGAGAAAGAACAAGATCCGTCTAGAGCTCACAGAACATTATTGAGTATTTTGTTGTTTTATGGCAAAAAAGCTATTTTGCTTAAATGGAGGAGTCCAGGGGCCCCGGAGGTTGCTTTTTGGAAAGGTTTGGTGAACGCAATGCTACCATATTATAAGGCTACGTATCTATCTAGGGGATGTGCTGGGAAATTCGAGAAGGTGTGGAGGGCCTGGTATGAATCAGACCAAACGGTTGGGTAAAATGATGGATACTTAATCCTTGTTGATACGTGTGTAAATTGTAGGGGGAACTCTTTGCAGGTGCATCGGAGATAAATGTATGTGACGTACCACTGGGGGGAGTGCAAATGTTAAATATGTCCTCAGTTACAGTATGGTTTGGTGGGGAGGGGGAACTGAGTAGGGGGGGATGGGAGGGGGGGGTGGGAGGGGTTTGATGGGGATTATGCCATCTGCGATGGCACTGTTATATGTTCCCGGTCATGTTGGCCGATAGGTAAGCTTGGCGGTGTGCCAAGGGATGTTGTCGTTGTATGTCTATAAAATCTTTAATAAACAGAAATTTTCAAATAAAAAAAAGAGAAAGAACAAGAAAACCGTCTGGAGAGGGGGATGGGGGGAAAAAAACAAGAAATTACGATAGAGAGAGATAAAAAGGGAAATAAAGATGGGAACATCCTAAAATGTGGAGTGGAAGGGACTCGGGGTGAGCTAAGTGTCTGAGGGTTTGGGGCGCAAATTACTTATCTTGCCTTGGATGCTGACAACCCACGCTACGAAAATATTTTTACTGTTAGGGGTCCCCACAATTTTATCAAGGGGTCACGGCACTAAAAGGGTTGAGAACCCCTGCTCCAGAGGCTTCTGAATGATCTCCCAATATTCTCACATCATTAACGAATAATCTGAAAACTGAACAATGACATCATCATCTATATACCCATCTATATACCCACCATCACCGGAGACAATTCCAAATAACTGCTCCACGTGGGTCAGAATAAATTCCACCACAATAGACTGGACTCGGACCTCCATGAAGGCTGCCGTGCCATTAAACCCAGATGACTCGATGTCCTTGGACCTGCACAGTAATAACAATTATTAGATGAATCCTTCAGTTCTATATGACTTTGCTTGAGGAATAACATTGTTTATGTTAGAAGCTAAGTACAGCCGATTGGATCTATGGCTGCTTTGACCTTTGTTTCCATTTCATATTTATTTTCCAAGAACGATCATATGGAAGCAATTCCGGAACGTAGAGCTGGAGTAGGAACAACCTCTATGGATAGGGGGCCTGATCATGGAAGATGATCCACACATGGGCTGCTCCTTCTTACCTCAGAAGATTTGGTGCCCACACGATGGCCAGGTTCCTGGTATGCATGTTGGTTTGTGCGCTGAATGAAGCCACATGGATCAGATGTTTCATGAGATACTCCAGAGTCCTGTTAGATACACATAATAATGTATTTATTGGAGGAGGGTGAAGGAAGGGATCACATGGAGAAGAACTCCCATCCTGCTTTGTCACTGAAAAGTTTAATATAAAAAAAGACATTTTCAGATCTGATCCCTCCTGAGATAAGGGTTTATGGATATATTGGAGGTGGATGTGATGGCTCTTAGTGGACATTTTAGTGAAGACTTTCCTGGTTCAGCCAATTTAGCGGGTTCTTCTGAAAACATTGATAATCAGTGGGGTACAAAGCCAGTACAAGGGGGCGGGGGGGGCGGAAGGGGCAGATGCCCTGGGCGGTACAATTTATTTGGTGTGGGGGGCGCAGGACTGGAGTGATTGCTCGGAAGGTTCCTGCCGCTATCACCTGCACTTGTAACGATGTGCCGAGTGCGCTGAGTCCTACACACCTGACACAAGTCTACGCAGACAAGCTTTTCATTTGCCTTGCACCCTGTCAGCGGAGATTCTACCCCTGACAGGCACTCTGTACTGTAGTCCCGCCCGGTGTGACGTCACCAGCTAGGAGGAGAGCGCAACGTGATGGGAGGAGAAAAGAGCGTAGTGTGATGGGAGGAGCAGAGAGTGCAGCGTGATGGGAGGAGGAGCAGGGGATCAGACCTCCCACCGGGATGGGAGGAGCAGAGAGTGCAGCGTGATGGGAGGAGCAGAGAGTGCAGCGTGATAGGAGGAGTAGAGAGCGCAGCTTGAACTGCCACGTAGAGAAGCTGAGGAGGAGGGACTAAGCTCTGCAATGTGCAAGATCTTAAGTAAGCCCATGCTAGTATTAATACATTGTAGTAAATCATCTACTTAGTTTCAGGGTTATGGGGTGGGCGGTGGCGTTTGGGGGGGGCACAGTTTGCCATCTTCGCCCTGGGCACCAAATGGCCTTGTCCCAGCACTGGTGGGGTAACCCAAGCAGGCTAGGCAGATGCCATCCCCGGACAATGTGCTCTCATGGTAACAGATTCGGCCATCAATCATTAATGCATAAATTGCTGCACACTTGAGGCACCAACCAGATTGTTGTAGATATTGAAGAAGCCGTCTTAGTAGTGGAACTTTTTCATTGATTTAGGATGGATGTCAGGGAGACGGCGTGCTGGTAGGGTTGGCACTGTACCTGTAATGGGGAAGAGGAAGCTCCTTCAACACGTCTCTGATCTTTATTAAACGTTGTTCTTCCAGTTGTATGGCCACCGCATCCTTCAGTAGGAGGAAAAAGGTTTCTGTTAATTCACAGGAATGAATGTCTTCATTTCATGGGTACAAGTGATGACCCCTATTCTTCTTCCCTCCTGGAGAGTTTCTCTAGATTATCCTTTTCTCGGCCTCCTTACCGTATGGCAGGGGTTCTCAACCTTTTAGTGCCGTGACCCCTTGATAACATTTCCCAAGTTGTGGGGACCGCTAACAGTAAAATTTTCGTAGCGTAGGTTGTCAGCAACCGGGGCAAGACAAGTAATTTGCACCCCTAACCCACGGACATTTAGCGATACCTGAGTCTTTTTAATGGCAACTATAATCGCAGGTAGTGTCACTCACTGTTTCTCCCACTTTGTGGTGTCTCATAGCAGTGACACCTGTGCTGAAATCAGGAGATAGGGTCTCCTCCAGCCCCTCCCACTTCACATTCCTCACCAGTCAGCTGACCTCTTTGCCCCCCAGCCATGCTGTGAACTGAATGGGCACCTGATAAGAGGCTGAGTGGGTGGCTGCAGGCTCCAGGAACAGCCCAGCTGGGCAGCCAAAGGCTTCAGGAACAGCCCGGCTGGGTGGCCGCAAGAAGTCTGGGAGAGTTGTGCGGGCTTCAGAACCAGCCCAGGATTCGGTGACCCCTGGCAAATCATAATTCGACCCCCGAGGGGGTCCCGAACCCCAGGTTGAGCACCATTGCCCTAGAGGAACCATTGAAGTAATTCTCTTCTCAGGTCTCGGGGAATCCTGCTAAAAACTCCTTCATCAGAGGTCAGTGGGAGGAAGCACCCCATGGGTCAAATGCAGCCAGTTCAGCAGGAACTGGACACATTTCGATCTGGGTGTAGTCCTCTCTGTTCAACAGAAGTTGATCGTTAGACAACCTCGAACAGTCCTGCTGGAAAACCAGCATTCGATCAGCAGCTACAGCCAATGGCTGCAGTGCTGATCATTGTATTCTGACAGGAGAGAAGTCCGCGCTGTCAGAATATAATAGTACCGCGGGGAGAATTCCTGCTTCCACCTCGCTCGTTTGGATGCCGGAATATGTGAGGTTTTTTTGTTCAGCCTGCTGGTTGAAGGAAGAAAACCTTGCCATGTGTACCCCGCTTTACAGACAGCTAGACTGGTTGTTGGGGTCTTGCTTCTGGTTCCACCAAGTGGTATCGGCCCTGGAACTATTAGCTAGATTCAGAAAGGGCGTCCTAACTTTGCGGCGGCGTAGTGTATCGTGTTTACACTACGCCGCCGTAAGTTAGCGAGGCAAGTACATGATTCACAAAGTACTTGCCTGCTAAGTTACGGCGGCGTAGTGTAAATCGGGCGGGCGTAATGGCGCCTAATTCAAATTTAGTTGAGGGGGGCGTGTTTTATGTTAATGGGGCTTGACCTGACGTGATTGACGTATTTTACGAACGGCGCATTCGCCATCCGCCTACATTTCCCAGTGTGCATTGCGGCAAAGTACGCCACACGGTCCTATTGATTACAACGTGGACGTAAATGACGTAAAACCCTATTCACGGACGACTTACGCAAACGACGTAAAATTTTCAAATTTCGACACGGGAACGGCGGCCATACTTAACATTACTATTCCAGCTATTTGATGGAATAACTTTAGGCCTGCTAATGCGTTACGTAAACGGCGTATCTGTACTGCGTCGGCCAGGCGTACGTTCGTGAATAGGCGTATCTAGTGATTTACATATTCTACGCCGACCGCAATGGAAGCGCCACCTAGCAGTCAGCCTAAAAATTACACTTTAGGATACGACGGTGTAAGACACTTACGCCGCTCGTACCTGAGCCTAATTTAAGCGTATCTGGTTACCAGAATACGCTTAAATTAGCGCTGACGCAAATTCAGACTTAGGCTGGCGTATCTACTGATAATCTACTGATACGCCAGCCTAAGTCTCTCTGAATCTAGCTATATGTCACCATCAGATTTCAGATCAATCAGACAAAATATAAGGGAACCCCAGAAACCTCTGGAGGAGAACTGGCCGAGAATGTTCTAGACCAGCGGTCTCCAAACTTCTCAGTACAAGGAAAGGTGAAACCATTGATTTATCAGATTTGGGGCTTCAGACTCATGTTACATGATTCTGTGCTCCAGTGTGTGTGGGTGGGGCTCCAGTGTGTGTGGATGGGGCTATTAAAACCTCATATAGGGTGGAGCTAAACCCTGGGAACACTGTTTTGCAGTCACACAGGGCTATTTAGAAGGTGAAGGTGAGGACACTGGAAGACATAGGGATTCCGGTGCTGATGAATATTGCCATGCTCGGGGGACCTGATGATTGAACATTGTAGTGATGGTAAGAGATCTGATACTCACAGCAAACTTGTCATAGAGTTGGTAGGTGAGCAGCGGGTTGGGCAGTTCTCGGAAGTAGGCCTTGCACAGGGAGCTGACGCAGTGCACATCCTGTAGGTAAGGACTCTTATTTAGATCTGGAAGTCGCTCCAAATCAAACTCTTGTCTGTAGGAAAACACACGATGTCATGTGATATAAGACCCAAAACACGTGTCACATGACCAGCGTCCATCCCCCGGACTCACCGTAATTTCTGAACATTGGAGGAAATGCCACACAACCGATAAATGCCGTCCACAATGCCGTGTTCTTCTACGAATTCCGTGCAGCTTTTCAGAACCTGAGGAACTGATCAGCACCACATCAGTTCCATAGAAAAATTCTGTAACCTTCGAAAATCTGCCAATCCTGCCCCTTCCAGGCACCCGTGACCCCACCTCTGGCTCTTCCAGGTGTCTGCCACCCCACCTCTGGCTCTTCCAGGTGTCTGTCACCCCATGGTCTACAGTTCCAGGTGTCTTTCACCCCACCGCTGGCTCTTCCAGGTGTATGCCACCCCACCTCTGGCTCTTCCGGGTGTCTGCCACCCCACCACTGACTCTTCCAGGTGTCTGCAATCCCATGGTCTACAGTTCCAGGTGTCTGTCATCCCATGGTCTACAGTTCCAGGTGTCTGTCACCCCACCGTTGACTCTTCTAGTCGTTTGCCACCCCACCTCTGGCTCTTCCGGGTGTCTGCCACCCCACCGCTGACTCTTCCAGGTGTCTGCAATCCCATGGTCTACAGTTCCAGGTGTCTGTCATCCCATGGTCTACAGTTCCAGGTGTCTGTCATCCCATGGTCTACAGTTCCAGGTGTCTGTCACCCCACCGCTGACTCTTCCAGGTGTCTGCAATCCCATGGTCTACAGTTCCAGGTGTCGGCAATTCCATGGTCTACAGTTCCAGGTGTCTGTCATCCCATGGTCTACAGTTCCGGGTGTCTGTCATCCCATGGTCTACAGTTCCAGGTGTCTGTCAACCCATGGTCTACAGTTCCAGGTGTCTGCAATCCCATGGTCTACAGTTCCAGGTGTCTGTCATCCCATGGTCTACAGTTCCAGGTGTCTGCAATCCAATGGTCTACAGTTCCAAGTGTCTGTCATCCCATGGTCTACAGTTCCAAGTGTCTGTCATCTCATGGTCTACAGTTCCAGGTGTCTGCAATCCCATGGTCTACAGTTCCTGGTGTCTGTCATCCCATGGTCTACAGTTCCTGGTGTCTGTCATCCCATGGTCTACAGTTTCTGGTGTCTGTCATCCCATGGTCTACAGTTCCAGGTGTCTGCAATCCCATGGTCTACAGTTCCAAGTGTCTGTCATCCCATGGTCTACAGTTCCAAGTGTCTGTCATCCCATGGTCTACAGTTCCAAGTGTCTGTCATCCCATGGTCTACAGTTCCAGGTGTCTGCAATCCCATGGTCTACAGTTCCAAGTGTCTGTCATCCCATGGTCTACAGTTCCAGGTGTCTGCAATCCCATGGTCTACAGTTCCAAGTGTCTGTCATCCCATGGTCTACAGTTACTGGTGTCTGTCATCCCATGGTCTACAGTTTCTGGTGTCTGTCATCCCATGGTCTACAGTTCCAGGTGTCTGCAATCCCATGGTCTACGGTTCCAAGTGTCTGTCATCCCATGGTCTACAGTTCCTGGTGTCTGTCATCCCATGGTCTACAGTTTCTGGTGTCTGTCATCCCATGGTCTACAGTTCCAGGTGTCTGCAATCCCATGGTCTACAGTTCCAAGTGTCTGTCATCCCATGGTCTACAGTTCCAAGTGTCTGTCATCCCATGGTCTACAGTTCCAGGTGTCTGTCATCCCAAGGTCTACAGTTCCAGGTGTCTGCAATCCCATGGTCTACAGTTCCAGGTGTCTGTCATCCCATGGTCTACAGTTCCAGGTGTCTGCAATCCCATGGTCTACAGTTCCAAGTGTCTGTCATACCATGGTCTACAGTTCCAGGTGTCTGCAATCCCATGGTCTACAGTTCCAAGTGTCTGTCATCCCATGGTCTACAGTTCCTGGTGTCTGTCATCCCATGGTCTACAGTTCCAGGTGTCTGTCATCCCATGGTCTACAGTTCCAAGTGTCTGTCATCCCATGGTCTACAGTTCCAGGTGTCTGTCATCCCATGGTCTACAGTTCCAGGTGTCTGTCATCCCATGGTCTACAGTTCCTGGTGTCTGTCATCCCATGGTCTACAGTTCCAGGTGTCTGTCATCCCATGGTCTACAGTTCCAGGTGTCTGTCATCCCATGGTCTACAGTTCCCGGTGTCTGTCATCCCATGGTCTACAGTTCCAGGTGTCTGCAATCCCATGGTCTACAGTTCCAAGTGTCTGTCATCCCATGGTCTACAGTTGCTGGTGTCTGTCATCCCATGGTCTACAGTTCCAGGTGTCTGTCATCCCATGGTCTACAGTTCCAGGTGTCTGTCATCCCATGGTCTACAGTTCCAGGTGTCTGTCATCCCATGGTCTACAGTTCCTGGTGTCTGTCATCCCATGGTCTACAGTTCCAGGTGTCTGTCATCCCATGGTCTACAGTTCCTGGTGTCTGTCACCCCATGGTCTACAGTTCCAGGTGTCTGTCATCCCATGGTCTACAGTTCCAGGTGTCTGTCATCCCATGGTCTACAGTTCCTGGTGTCTGTCATCCCATGGTCTACAGTTCCAGGTGCCAGTCACCCCATGGTCTACAGTTCCAGGTGTCTGTCACCCCATGGTCTACAGTTCCTGGTGTCTGTCATCCCATGGTCTACAGTTCCAGGTGCCAGTCACCCCATGGTCTACAGTTCCAGGTGCCAGTCACCCCATGGTCTACAGTTCCAGGTTTCTGCCATCGAATGGTGTCTGTCATCCCATGGTCTACAGTTCCAGGTGTCTGTCATCCCATGGTCTACAGTTCCAGGTGCCAGTCACCCCATGGTCTACAGTTCCAGGTGCCAGTCACCCCATGGTCTACAGTTCCAGGTTTCTGCCATCGAATGGTGTCTGTCATCCCATGGTCTACAGTTCCAGGTGCCAGTCACCCCATGGTCTACAGTTCCAGGTGTCTGTCACCCCATGGTCTACAGTTCCTGGTGTCTGTCATCCCATGGTCTACAGTTCCAGGTGCCAGTCACCCCATGGTCTACAGTTCCAGGTGTCTGTCATCCCATGGTCTACAGTTCCAGGTGCCAGTCACCCCATGGTCTACAGTTCCAGGTGCCAGTCCCCCCTTGGTCTACAGTTCCAGGTTTCTGCCATCGAATGGTGTCTGTCATCCCATGGTCTACAGTTCCAGGTGTCTGTCATCCCATGGTCTACAGTTCCAGGTGTCTGTCATCCCATGGTCTACAGTTCCCGGTGTCTGTCATCCCATGGTCTACAGTTCCAGGTGTCTGCAATCCCATGGTCTACAGTTCCAAGTGTCTGTCATCCCATGGTCTACAGTTCCTGGTGTCTGTCATCCCATGGTCTACAGTTCCAGGTGTCTGTCATCCCATGGTCTACAGTTCCTGGTGTCTGTCATCCCATGGTCTACAGTTCCTGGTGTCTGTCATCCCATGGTCTACAGTTCCAGGTGTCTGTCATCCCATGGTCTACAGTTCCTGGTGTCTGTCATCCCATGGTCTACAGTTCCAAGTGTCTGTCATCCCATGGTCTACAGTTCCTGGTGTCTGTCATCCCATGGTCTACAGTTCCGGGTGCCAGTCACCCCATGGTCTACAGTTCCAGGTGTCTGTGACCCAGTGCCTGCCCTTCCAAGTGCCTATGATCCCATTGTACTCGGGTCCTGCCCGCTCAAAACGGGTCTGCATTGTCTGGGTACTCGGGTCATATCTGCTCACAGTGATTGGGGCCTGCGTTATCTGGGTACTCAGGTCATGTCTGCTCACAGTGATTGGGGCCTGCGTTGTCTGGGGCTCGAGTCATGTCTGCTCACAGTGATTGGGGCCTGCGTTGTCTGGGGCTCGAGTCATGTCTGCTCACAGTGATTGGGGCCTGCGTTGTCTGGGTGCTCGAGCCATGTCTGCTCACAGTGATTGGGGCCTGCGTTGTCTGGGTACTCAGGTCATGTCTGCTCACAGTGATTGGGGCCTGCGTTGTCTGGGTGCTCGGGTCATGTCTGCTCACAGTGATTGGGGCCTGCGTTGTCTGGGTACTCGAGTCATGTCTGCTCACAGTGATTGGGGCCTGCGTTGTCTGGGTACTCGAGTCATGTCTGCTCACAGTGATTGGGGCCTGCGTTGTCTGGGGCTCGAGTCATGTCTGCTCACAGTGATTGGGGCCTGCGTTGTCTGGGTACTCGAGTCATGTCTGCTCACAGTGATTGGGGCCTGCGTTGTCTGGGTACTCGAGTCATGTCTGCTCACAGTGATTGGGGCCTGTGTTGTCTGGGTACTCGAGTCATGTCTGCTCACAGTGATTGGGGCCTGTGTTGTCTGGGTACTCGAGTCATGTCTGCTCACAGTGATTGGGGCCTGCGTTGTCTGGGTACTCGAGTCATGTCTGCTCACAGTGATTGGGGCCTGCGTTGTCTGGGTACTCGAGTCATGTCTGCTCACAGTGATTGGGGCCTGCGTTGTCTGGGGCTCGAGTCATGTCTGCTCACAGTGATTGGGGCCTGCGTTGTCTGGGGCTCGAGTCATGTCTGCTCACAGTGATTGGGGCCTGCGTTGTCTGGGTACTCGAGTCATGTCTGCTCACAGTGATTGGGGCCTGCGTTGTCTGGGTACTCGAGTCATGTCTGCTCACAGTGATTGGGGCCTGCGTTGTCTGGGGCTCGAGTCATGTCTGCTCACAGTGATTGGGGCCTGCGTTGTCTGGGTACTCGAGTCATGTCTGCTCACAGTGATTGGGGCCTGCGTTATCTGGGTACTCAGGTCATGTCTGCTCACAGTGATTGGGGCCTGCGTTGTCTGGGTGCTCGGGTCATGTCTGCTCACAGTGATTGGGGCCTGCGTTGTCTGGGTACTCAGGTCATGTCTGCTCACAGTGATTGGGGCCTGCGTTGTCTGGGTGCTCGGGTCATGTCTGCTCACAGTGATTGGGGCCTGCGTTGTCTGGGTACTCAGGTCATGTCTGCTCACAGTGATTGGGGCCTGCGTTGTCTGGGTGCTCGGGTCATGTCTGCTCACAGTGATTGGGGCCTGCGTTGTCTGGGTGCTCGAGTCATGTCTGCTCACAGTGATTGGGGCCTGCGTTGTCTGGGTGCTCGGGTCATGTCTGCTCACAGTGATTGGGGCCTGCGTTGTCTGGGTACTCAGGTCATGTCTGCTCACAGTGATTGGGGCCTGCGTTGTCTGGGTACTCAGGTCATGTCTGCTCACAGTGATTGGGGCCTGCGTTGTCTGGGTGCTCGGGTCATGTCTGCTCACAGTGATTGGGGCCTGCGTTGTCTGGGTACTCAGGTCATGTCTGCTCACAGTGATTGGGGCCTGCGTTGTCTGGGTGTTTGGGTCATGTCTGCTCACAGTGATTGGGGCCTGTGTTGTCTGGGGCTCGAGTCATGTCTGCTCACAGTGATTGGGGCCTGCGTTGTCTGGGTGCTCGGGTCATGTCTGCTCACAGTGATTGGGGCCTGCGTTGTCTGGGTGCTCGGGTCATGTCTGCTCACAGTGATTGGGGCCTGCGTTGTCTGGGGCTCGAGTCATGTCTGCTCACAGTGATTGGGGCCTGCGTTGTCTGGGGCTCGAGTCATGTCTGCTCACAGTGATTGGGGCCTGCGTTGTCTGGGTGCTCGGGTCATGTCTGCTCACAGTGATTGGGGCCTGCGTTGTCTGGGGCTCGAGTCATGTCTGCTCACAGTGATTGGGGCCTGCGTTGTCTGGGTACTCGGGTCATGTCTGCTCACAGTGATTGGGGCCTGCGTTGTCTGGGTGCTCGAGTCATGTCTGCTCACAGTGATTGGGGCCTGCGTTGTCTGGGTGCTCGGGTCATGTCTGCTCACAGTGATTGGGGCCTGCGTTGTCTGGGTGCTCGAGTCATGTCTGCTCACAGTGATTGGGGCCTGCGTTGTCTGGGTACTCGAGTCATGTCTGCTCACAGTGATTGGGGCCTGCGTTGTCTGGGTGCTCGAGTCATGTCTGCTCACAGTGATTGGGGCCTGCGTTGTCTGGGTACTCGAGTCATGTCTGCTCACAGTGATTGGGGCCTGCGTTGTCTGGGTACTCGAGTCATGTCTGCTCACAGTGATTGGGGCCTGCGTTGTCTGGGTACTCGAGTCATGTCTGCTCACAGTGATTGGGGCCTGCGTTGTCTGGGTACTCGGGTCATGTCTGCTCACAGTGATTGGGGCCTGCGTTGTCTGGGTACTCGAGTCATGTCTGCTCACAGTGATTGGGGCCTGCGTTGTCTGGGTACTCGGGTCATGTCTGCTCACAGTGATTGGGGCCTGCGTTGTCTGGGTACTCGAGTCATGTCTGCTCACAGTGATTGGGGCCTGCGTTGTCTGGGTACTCGAGTCATGTCTGCTCACAGTGATTGGGGCCTGCGTTGTCTGGGTACTCGAGTCATGTCTGCTCACAGTGATTGGGGCCTGCGTTGTCTGGGTACTCGGGTCATGTCTGCTCACAGTGATTGGGGCCTGCGTTGTCTGGGTACTCGAGTCATGTCTGCTCACAGTGATTGGGGCCTGCGTTGTCTGGGTGTTTGGGTCATGTCTGCTCACAGTGATTGGGGCCTGCGTTGTCTGGGGCTCGGGTCATGTCTGCTCACAGTGATTGGGGCCTGCGTTGTCTGGGGCTCGGGTCATGTCTGCTCACAGTGATTGGGGCCTGCGTTGTCTGGGTGCTCGAGTCATGTCTGCTCACAGTGATTTCTGGTGGACGTGTTTCTCCATCCAGTAGATATGTAAGTAAACAGCCTTCCTCTTTTTTTCCATAACCTATACTCCCCTATTGTCATCCTCATCCGGAGTCCTCATACTAAATTATCCTCATCCTCAGTCATCATCCTCAGTCATCCTCATCCTCAGTCATCATCCTCAGTCTTCCTCATCCTCAGTCTTCCTCATCCTCAGTCTTCCTCATCCTCAGTTATCCTCATCCTCAGTCATCCTCATCCTCAGTCATCCTCATCCTCAGTCTTCCTCATCCTCAGTCATCCTCATCCTCAGTCATCCTCAGTCATCCTCATCCTCAGTCTTCCTCATCCTCAGTCATCCTCATCCTCAGTCTTCCTCATCCTCAGTCTTCCTCATCCTCAGTCATCCTCATCCTCAGTCATCCTCAGTCATCCTCATCCTCAGTCTTCCTCATCCTCAGTTATCCTCATCCTCAGTCATCCTCATCCTCAGTCTTCCTCATCCTCAGTCTTCCTCATCCTCAGTCATCCTCATCCTCAGTCATCCTCAGTCATCCTCATCCTCAGTCTTCCTCATCCTCAGTCATCCTCATCCTCAGTCTTCCTCATCCTCAGTCTTCCTCATCCTCAGTCTTCCTCATCCTCAGTCATCCTCATCCTCAGTCATCCTCATCCTCAGTCTTCCTCATCCTCAGTCTTCCTCATCCTCAGTCATCCTCATCCTCAGTCATCCTCAGTCATCCTCATCCTCAGTCTTCCTCATCCTCAGTCATCCTCATCCTCAGTCTTCCTCATCCTCAGTCTTCATCAGTCATCCTCATCCTCAGTCTTCCTCATCCTCAGTCTTCCTCATCCTCAGTCTTCCTCATCCTCAGTCATCCTCATCCTCAGTCTTCCTCATCCTCAGTCTTCATCAGTCATCCTCATCCTCAGTCTTCCTCATCCTCAGTCTTCCTCATCCTCAGTCATCCTCATCCTCAGTCTTCCTCATCCTCAGTCTTCATCAGTCATCCTCATCCTCAGTCTTCCTCATCCTCAGTCATCCTCATCCTCAGTCTTCCTCATCCTCAGTCATCCTCATCCTCAGTCTTCCTCATCCTCAGTCTTCCTTTTCCTTTCCATCTCACATGAGTGACTTACCTTCGTGGCCTGAGAGTTGGAGATGCTCCATCAAATCGCACCCAAAGACTTTGTCCTTCACGATCTTCTTCTTCACCTTCTGCTTGGCCTTCATGGCTCGGGACATGGCGGAAGACTTCAGATTTCCGGCCCGTTGACGTTGGGCGATGGAGTCACCAAGCCCACCAGGAGCGGCCCATACCTTCCAGCGGTGGCTCGGCGCTCCCCACCGACGTTGTGCAGATTAGAAGAGAAATTCGATGTGTAAAGGAAGTGGTCGGGTAGAGGAAGCAGTTGTGTTACAGAAATGATCACCAGCCTTGACGTGAAGAGCGTTGCACTAACTCCTCCTGCACCATTTCTGCTCTGAATGTTCTGATCGAAGGTTTAGAGGAAGCGCAAGCAAGTGTCGCGAAAACCACATCCTGTTTAGAGCATCACCCAAACCGCAGAACATGTTCACAGAGCAGAGCCACTCCTAGCCTGAGCACCTGTCATTGTGGACGATCGACACGGCCAATCACGGCCTCCAACTGGCAAATAAAGATTTGGGGCCAGATTCAGATAGGTGAGCGGATCTTTAGATCTCATTTACGTTACGCCGCCGCAAGTTTTTCAGGCAAGTGCTTTATTCACAAAGCACTTGCCTGTAATGTTGTGGCGGCGTAGCGTAAATCCACCCGGCGGAATTCAAATTCGGCGGGTAGGGGGCGTGTATCATTTAAATGATGCGCGTCCCTGCGCCGAACGAACTGCGCACATGCCAGCCGCGACTGAATCCCAGTGCGCATGCTCCAAATGACGTCGGCAACTCGTCATGCTTTCATCGTGAACGTAACCTTAAGTGCCGGATTCTCTTCTGCAGGGAGTTATGGGACCTTCCATTTCCAATAATGTCCAAGGTCCCCCCCCTATGTGATTAAAGTGGTGCTCCACCTACTGGGGTCCTCACTCTCCACGGGAATCCACCAGAGCTTAGTGAAGGTGATGAAGCTCTGCTGACTTCATCCAATCATGTTCAAACAAATCTGCTTTTATTTTATTTTCCTTACATCTGATTGGGTATTCCTTGTACAGTAGGGTGACCAGACATCCCCGGTTTCTGGGGACAGTCCCCGAAATGAGGACACTGTCCCCAGGCCAAGTCTGTCCCCGGTTTTGTCCCCAGATTGGATTTGAACAGGGGCTGGGGCAATTTCAAAGACAGTGCAGAATTTAAAAAAACAATTAGATTTACATTTCCCATTATCTGTGCCCCTCTCTGATGACCATGTGCTGGTCGGGGAGGGGGGGGGGTAATATTTCTTCAGTTTCGGGTGCCCATCCAGCTCCGCTCTCATGTTCTTCTACCTTGGCTCAAGTCCCGGCCAGCCACCTGCCTGCTTGTCTCCGGGCCCACCCTGGCGGGAGCGATCTTCCTCCACTTCCCACCCAGTAGTAGCCGGGGCCCGGAGAGTAAAGCCATGTACACGATCGGATTTCCATCAGACAACGCGTAGGACTTTTGTTCGAAGGGCGTTGGCCGTGAACTTGTATTGCATACAAACGGCAAAGAATTGTTGGCCATCAAATACGAAACAATGTGTTTTTTCAGCTCTTTAGCGCCACCATTTGGGCAACTTTTGCTAATGTTGTGTTATGGTGAGCATTGCTTCTGAGCATGCGTGTTTGTACTTTGGATTTTTTTCTGACGGACTTAGGAACACACGATCGGATAATCCGACATCACACATTTGTTGTCAGAAAATTTTAACACATGCTATCCAACATTTGTTGTCGGAAATTCAGACAATTTTCCAGTGGACCATAAAAACGGTTCAACGTCCCGCCATCACACTTTTCCCGTCAGAGAATCCGATCGTGTGTATGAGTCGCTGATTGCCGCTATTACTATATAAAAATCCCTGGATCTTCTAATCTGGTCACCTTATTGTACAGTGAAGTGTCAGCTCTGGGGAAGAGTCCAGTTTCCCCTTTGTGTTCTCCCAATGGTCATCATTCGTTCTGCCTTCCTTCATATTTGTCTGAGATTTCTCCTCCTGAGGAAGCCAAGTCTGTAGTGCGAAACTAGTAGAGGAGAAATACTCCCTCAACAGACACCTCTTGGGGGGAGTATTTGTATATTGATTATCCAATTTTTTCATGTAATAAATAATTAATGATTAAGTTTTTGTCTATCAGTACCGAGATATTCCAGTTTTAGGTGGGAATGTTTTTTGGTCAGCTTCCGACACTTCCCTGATATTCCAACCTTTCCTCGTTCCCCAATCTCCCTTGCAGAGTGATCGGCCTGTTTGCCTTTAGTAGATCGGCCCCATGATGTCTTCAGCCCCGCCCCCTCGGAGCTCAGAGTTTCCCGGGACATTGGGGGTTATTTACGAAAGGCAAATACACTTTACACTACAAGGTCAGTCGCTGGAGATCCGAGGGGGAGGGGCAAGGAAAATAAAAAACAGCATTTTAGCTTCCACATGATTGGATGATAAAATCAGCAGAGCTTCCCCTCATTTCTTCCCCTCAGATCTCCAGCGACTGAACTTCCACAGGGACTTTTCTGTAGTGCAAAGTGGATTTTCCTTTCGTAAAGAACCCCCAATGTCTTCTTGGATCAACTCCCAGACTCCAGGATCCGAGGTAAACGCCGGCAACCGGACAAATAAGGACACAATTCTGACAACATTTGGCATCATTGGTGGCAGTGGAGAGGCTTCTGGTGGTTTTACGGCTCCCGAGGCGCCTTTAATTGGGGACTTTTCTAAAAAGATAAAATGTAAAACCTTATTTTATACTTTTATTACAGTTTTTTTATTTCATTTGTTTATTTAGTATAAATTCTGTACAATGGTGGTGACGGCTTTGCTGGGCCGGTAACGGGAGCCCCGCCATGGTCATCTATGGCTTTCTTAGAAAAGTCAGTGTAAGGTTAGGGTTGGCATTTGGAATTGAGTTAGGATTTTGGTTGGCATTAGGGTTATGCCGCGTACACACGACCGTTTTTCATGACGAGAAAAATGCAATTTTTTAAATTGGTCGTGAAAAACGATCGTGTGTGGACTCCAGAGCATTTTTAGCAACGTGAAAAATGGCCATTAAAAATTTAGAACCTGCTCTATTTTTTCTCAACGTTTTTCACGTTGTCGTTAAAAATGGTCGTGTGTAGGCTTTAGCGAGGGGGAAAAAACGCGCATGCTCTAAAGCACGTGTTGTACGTCACCGAGCTTTGCTCCAGCGTTTTTTTTCACGATCGTGTGTAGGCAAGGCAGGCTTAAGAGGAATCATGTCGAGAAAACCGTTGTTGTCTGTACATGGCATTAGAATGTATTCCAAGGATGGTCCTTGTCCTATGAGGGGGAGGGATAATGCAATTTGTTTCACATGTTCTTATTGGTGGCTATTTCTACATATTTAATGGTGTTGCACTGACTTTTTTATCACTTGCCTGAGGAAGAGGTCCTGCGTGGCCTCGAAACGTTGCACTTCTTGTGATGCTTTCTGTGCATTAAAACTTTTGGACGTTATATAGGATGTGAGGTGTGCTGGAGAATATGTTCATGTGGTTGATTGTTCCAGTACCCAACTGGTGATCGCTTCAGCACCCATCTTTGTATTGATGAGCCGTTTCTCCAGGAAGGTGTGCGATGTCCTATGGAAGTCGGCTGCTGCTGGACCTAATATCAGACTTTCTTCATCTATGGAAGTCGGCTGGACCTAATATCAGACTTTCTTCATCTATGGAAGTCGGCTGCTGCTGGACCTAATATCAGACTTTCTTCATCTATGGAAGTCGGCTGGACCTAATATCAGACTTTCTTCATCTATGGAAGTCAGCTGCTGGACCTAATATCAGACTTTCTTCATCTATGGAAGTCGGCTGCTGCTGGACCTAATATCAGACTTTCTTCATCTATGGAAGTCGGCTGGACCTAATATCAGACTTTCTTCATCTATGGAAGTCAGCTGCTGGACCTAATATCAGACTTTCTTCATCTATGGAAGTCGGCTGCTGCTGGACCTAATATCAGACTATTTCATCTATGGAAGTCGGCTGGACCTAATATCAGACTTTCTTCATCTATGGAAGTCGGCTGCTGGACCTAATATCAGACTTTCTTCATCTATGGAAGTCGGCTGCTGGACCTAATATCAGACTTTCTTCATCTATGGAAGTCGGCTGCTGCTGCTGGACCTAATATCAGACTTTCTTCATCTATGGAAGTCGGCTGGACCTAATATCAGACTTTCTTCATCTATGGAAGTCGGCTGGACCTAATATCAGACTTTCTTCATCTATGGAAGTCGGCTGCTGCTGGACCTAATATCAGACTTTCTTCATCTATGGAAGTCGGCTGGACCTAATATCAGACTTTCTTCATCTATGGAAGTCGGCTGCTGGACCTAATATCAGACTTTCTTCATCTATGGAAGTCGGCTGCTGGACCTAATATCAGACTTTCTTCATCTATGGAAGTCGGCTGCTGCTGCTGGACCTAATATCAGACTTTCTTCATCTATGGAAGTCGGCTGGACCTAATATCAGACTTTCTTCATCTATGGAAGTCGGCTGCTGGACCTAATATCAGACTTTCTTCATCTATGGAAGTCGGCTGCTGCTGCTGGACCTAATATCAGACTTTCTTCATCTATGGAAGTCGGCTGGACCTAATATCAGACTTTCTTCATCTATGGAAGTCGGCTGCTGCTGCTGGACCTAATATCAGACTTTCTTCATCTATGGAAGTCGGCTGCTGCTGCTGGACCTAATATCAGACTTTCTTCATCTATGGAAGTCGGCTGCTGCTGCTGGACCTAATATCAGACTTTCTTCATCTATGGAAGTCGGCTGCTGCTGCTGCTGGACCTAATATCAGACTTTCTTCATCTATGGAAGTCGGCTGGACCTAATATCAGACTTTCTTCATCTATGGAAGTCGGCTGCTGCTGCTGCTGGACCTAATATCAGACTTTCTTCATCTATGGAAGTCGGCTGCTGCTGCTGCTGGACCTAATATCAGACTTTCTTCATCTATGGAAGTCGGCTGCTGCTGCTGGACCTAATATCAGACTTTCTTTATCTATGGAAGTCGGCTGCTGCTGCTGGACCTAATATCAGACTTTCTTCATCTATGGAAGTCGGCTGCTGCTGCTGGACCTAATATCAGACTTTCTTCATCTATGGAAGTCGGCTGCTGCTGCTGGACCTAATATTAGACTTTCTTCATCTATGGAAGCCGGCTGCTGCTGCTGGACCTAATATCAGACTTTCTTCATCTATGGAAGTCGGCTGCTGCTGCTGGACCTAATATCAGACTTTCTTCATCTATGGAAGTCGGCTGCTGGACCTAATATCAGACTTTCTTCATCTATGGAAGTCGGCTGCTGCTGCTGGACCTAATATCAGACTTTCTTCATCTATGGAAGTCGGCTGCTGCTGCTGCTGGACCTAATATCAGACTTTCTTCATCTATCTCATTCTGCTCTAGCTGCTGCAACCCAAATTCTCCCTGATGGGGTAAGATCTCATGGCGGAGCCTATCTTTATGGTTGCAATTCAGGACCAATTGTAGTCGATCCTGATAAAACTACAGGACAGGTTAATGCACCTGGTATGCCTCCCCTCCACCTCTCTGCACCCATTATGCTCCTTCCCATTTCTGAACCTCCTCTTTTTTTTCCTTCTCCATCTGGTATGCCATTTTTGTCCCACTCTGCTGCCAGTATGCTCCCCCTCCTCTGGTGTGACCTTCTCAGCTATGCCCCCAATATGCCCCTCTTCCTCCATTCTGCCCCTCATCTTTCTGCACCCTGTATGTCCCTCCTCTGCTATTTTGATCTCTATATGCCCCCCTTCTGCACCCCGTATGCCACTCCTTCCCCTTCTGCACCCCGTATGCCACTCCTTCCCCTTCTGCACCCCGTATGCCACTCTTTCCCTGTTCTGCACCCGTTTGCCCCTCCTTCCCTTTTCTGCACCCTGTATACCCCTCATTCCCCTTTCTGCACACTGTATGCCCTTCTTTTTCCTTTGTGCACCCTGTATGCCCCTCCTATCCCTTTCTTCACCCCTGTATGCCACCCTTTCCCTTTTCTGTATCCCGTTTGCCCCTCCTTCCATTTTCTGCACCTCCTCCCCCTTTCTGCACCCTGTATACCCCTCCTCCCCCTTTCTGCACCCTGTATACCCCTCCTCCCCCTTTCTGCACCCTGTATGACCCTCCTCCCCCTTTCTGCACCCCGTATGATCCTCCTCCCCCTTTCTGCACCCTGTATGCCCCTCCTCCACCTTTCTGCACCCTGTATGACCCTCCTCCCCCTTTCTGCACCCTGTATGACCCTCCTCCCCCTTTCTGCACCCCGTATGATCCTCCTCCCCCTTTCTGCACCCTGTATGCCCCTCCTCCCCCTTTCTGCACCCTGTATACCCCTCCTCCCCCTTTCTGCACCCTGTATGACCCTCCTCCCCCTTTCTGCACCCTATGATCCTCCTCCCCCTTTCTGCACCCTGTATGATCCTCCTCCCCCTTTCTGCACCCTGTATACCCCTCCTCCACCTTTCTGCTCTCTGTATGTTTTGGAGGGTCAGGTTCTGGCACCATATGCGAGGAAATGACAGACACATACTCAGGATATTTGACATCCCCCTTATTTCTCATTTACAAACAATCAGCTTCAAGTAACAATCAGTTTTGTACAGGAATTTGCGCAGGGATGGGGGTGCAATCCTCGGAACCCCGATATAAATACAAGTATAAAATATATACATTCCACATAAATACAATTTCCTGGCTGCCAACTTTTCCATAGAAAACAAGCTGAAACTTTATTTACAGAACTATGTACAGGATATAGGTCAATCCATCCTAATGGGGCCCCAGAGGGACACATGCTTTGTGACTCAATCCCCACAGATAGTAAGGATGATGATGATGATGTGTAAATGTGTAAAGTGCCGTCTCCCATAGCAACCAGAAGTGGGAGTATTAAAGACGAGCGACAGTTAACCCTTTCATCACCCCTCTGCCTTGCTGCATTTCCCCAGCAGGGAACTGGTCAATGATGGGCCAGCAGGCAGAAAATCTGAGCCCCCCCCAGCCCCCTTTTTTACAATCTGTCCTCTTCTGAGCAGCACTCATCTCTCCCGTCTTCACTTTCCTTGGAGTGTGGCGCCAGCAGATACGATATTTGGTGCTCGGGGGAGGAACGCTGCCTAGAGTGGCTTCTTATTGGACAGACTACGTTACACAGAACAAATATTATTAATACGATTCTCTAGGAAAGGGTTCAACTTTCCACTTACTTACAGAGGGGACCTTTCAGCAATTTACAAGCGTTAGCTGGCCCTTCTCTGAGATCATCCAATGGGAACACAGACCATTGGATAACAACGGTTACACCATGTTCAGCTGGGTATCTATGACACCACCATTTCTAACAACCATGGCCAAGAAGGGCTCAGATGGTCTTCACATTACCCATAATCTAGCCTGGATGTGGAAGGGTTAACACCTCTGTCAGCTTCATATTACTGTCTGTGTCCCCATCAAGGAGAAATACACTCACTTCCTGTCTCTTCCAGTAAGGGGGAACATAACGTTGTCACCAGAACAGCATTAGAGGGGATATCTTCCAATGTTCTGGTAGCCAACTGGGGGAGGGGGACTTTTTACCCATTTTGGGGAGATTTCAATTTGTATGGGGTCACAAACAGCAATAAATACTAAATAGAGGTTCTAACCCTTCCTACACTCTTCACAACAAAATGAAGTTCTGGCTGGAACCCCTTTAATGTGCTGAGGGACCCCTCTGTGATATTCACCCTTCATTGGGTGGAAGAGGCTCCCCTTAAAAACCCACAACTAGGGTCAAGACCAGAGATATATTGTACAGAAGAGGTCCATGTCATATTATACATCAGAGGTCCACGGCGTGGTGAACATTAGAGGTCCACGTCGTGGTGAACATCAGAGGTCCATGTCGTGGTGAACATCAGAGGTCCACGTCGTGGTGAACATCAGAAGTCCACGTCATATTTTACATCAGAGGTCCACGTCATTGTGAACATCAGAGGTCCATGTCATATTTTACATCAGAGGTCCACATCATATTATACATCAGAGGTCCACGTCGTGGTGAACATCAGAGGTCCACGTCGTGGTGAACATTAGAGGTCCACGTCATATTATACATCAGAGGTCCATGTCATATTTTACATCAGAGGTCCATGTCATATTTTACATCAGAGGTCCACGTCATGGGGCGGCTTCCATTTGGCAGTATGTTCAGCGTGTGGCTAGAGCTGGTAGGCAGGAGAGATATCCTGCAGACAGGTATTAAAGGGTCCACAGACTGAAGGCTGAGAGTGGAGAGGCTCCATTCCCATTATCTGGGGTCACACCCCATTCTGTGTTGTACATGTCGGAGTGTCCCATTCAGTCCCGGGCGGTCACGTCCATTATAACGGCATATAATCTCCATCGCACCAGCAATGTAACCAGAGTAATACTGACTGCAGTCTAGGGCCTCATCTGGGAGAACAATGAAGGCCACTGTAGCTTCCGTGTGATCAGTAACAATACAAGTAGATGGCGGCACTGAGGGGCATCAGTGTGGAAGGAGTGAGAGTGTCTTCAGTTCAAGTCCTTCTCCCATACAGCCTGGGTGGTCCAGTTATACCGAGTGCCCCATACCATTGATGCCCAGCGTGGGTGGTCAAGTTAAATCAGTTGTCCCATGCCATTGATGTTCAGCGTGGGTGGTCCATTTATATGGTCTGGTTGTACTGAATGCCCCATACCATTGATGCCCAGTGTGGGTGATCCAGTTATATCAGTTGCCTCATGTCATTGATGTTCAGTCTGGAAGGTCCAGTTATACCAGGTGCCCTCTGCCATTGATGTAGATCCCATTGGTACTTGGCTTGGCACGTAAGGTCCCATTCTCCTGATAGAAATGCATCATTCCCTGTTTGATGAAGGGCTGGTTTTCTATGACCTCAGTGCTGCCTCGCTCACTCTGCTCCAGATCTTTCCTATCCTCCTCCTGCTGCTCGCCCTCGCTCTCCTCCTTCCCCTCCTCATCCGGGACTGTGGAAAGGAGCTCCGTCTGGGTCTCTGTCTCCCGCACGGTGGTCAAGGTGGAGTAACTGCGCCGGTCCATTTCTTCTCCCTGCAGAAGAGGAAAATAACAATAAGGATAACGACCCTTCCTTGGAAACAGAGACTTTCTACCTGTGAGATTTCCAATCCACTCACTGTCACCCCCTACAGTCCATACAGTCACCCCCTACAGTCCCTACAGTCACCCCCTACAGTCCATACAGTCACCCCCTATAGTCCATACAGTCACCCCCATACACTCACCCCCTACAGTCCATACAGTCACCCCCTACAGTCCATACAGTCACCCCTATAGTCCATACAGTCACCCCCATACACTCACCCCCTACAGTCCATACAGTCACCCCCTACAGTCCATACAGTCACCACCTACAGTCCATACAGTCACCCCCTACAGTCCCTACAGTCACCCCCTACAGTCCATACAGTCACCCCTATAGTCCATACAGTCACCCCCATACACTCACTCCCTACAGTCCATACAGTCACCCCCTACAGTCCATACAGTCACCCCCTACAGTCCATACAGTCACCCCCATACACTCACCCCCTACAGTCCATACAGTCACCCCCTACAGTCCATACAGTCACTCCCTTATAGTCCATATAATCACCCTCTATAGTTCATTGACCCCTATAGTCCATACAATATATGTATTATTATTGGCTGGAAGACAATTCTATCCCCAGAACACGCACAGCAAATATCTTCTGACCAGACAGAGATAATTTGCTTTATGTCCACCAGGGGGAGACATTGTTCCACAATCAGAATCCTCACCATGATTGAGCTGATACTCGGGTCCCTCAGACTGTCGGGGTGATTCCTCATATAATGACTTTCCTCCAACTGAAACACAAGAGAAACGGAGCGTTATATCCGGAGCGTTATATGCGGAGCGTTATATCCGGAGCGTTATATCCGGAACGTTATATCCGGAGCGTTATATCCGGAGCGTTATATCCGGAGCGTTATATCCGGAACGTTATATCCGGATCGTTATATCCGGAACGTTATATCCGGAGCGTTATATCCGGAACGTTATATCCGGATCGTTATATCCGGACCGTTATATCCGGAACGTTATATCCGGCTCATTCCTCAAGAAGAAAGAGGTCAGAACATAGAGGAGGAATTGTGACACCCTCCATATAGGATGAGGTGGTGTCCTTCCCTCACCTGCATGCGCGTGTCTGTGCTGGCCGAGGTGGAAAGTCTTCTCCTTGATGCCTGTCTGGACAACGTAGAAAGTTCCTCACTGAAAAACAGAAAAAAAATTACTGACAACAACGGGACGCGGATAGTAGGAGACGTCAGACTGTCCTATATGGTGGATATCTGCTGATGGGGAAGGGCTTCATGACCAACAGGAGCCCTATCAATGCACATCATTGTATTACAAAGGGCCCCAGACCCCCAGAAGCGCTGTCCCAATTACAGAGGTCCCCAGGGCCCAGACCCCCTACCAGAGATTCCCTGCCTCTATTACAGGGAGCCCCAAGCCCCCAGATCCAATACCTGTTTTATAGAGGCCCCCAGCCACCCAAATCCCCTCCCCCATATATAATGGTAGAAGAAGCGGGAAGGCTCCTGTTTGTGGAACGTACATTTTCTCGGAGAGTCTCTTCGTCTTCCTCTTATGATGACGATTCACCATAACAACCGTTGTCACCAGGATCACCAGCAGGATGGCGGTCACCACAGCCACTGACACCAGTGACACGGACATGAGGTCCACCTTCCTGGGCTCGCTCTCTGTGGATGAGGGAAAAGTTATCAGTAATAATAGATGGGAGAGGAGAGTGTGTGATATTAACCCATTCATTCCAAGAGGCTGTCCGCAGGGGCCAAATGATGGACATATAATGGAGTGACCTACAGACAAATTCTCACTGTACTGATTTCTGGAATCCTCCCCTCCCCCCCACGCTCAGTGTAGCACTCCACAATTCATTATTTATTGTGCACTCTGAGGAACCTCTCCGCAAGGAGATGACACCATCATTTGGTTCGATATTGGCTGCAATAGTTGGACAGAACAGGGAGTTCTGCTGGGAAAATATAACTAGATGAACTTCAGGAGATGTCAGTTCAGTGTGGAGTTGGGCCTCGGAGTATGGATTTGGGTCTCGGAGTGTGGAATTGGGTCTCGGAGTGTGGAGTTGGGTCTCGGAGTGTGGAATTGGGTCTCGGAGTGTGGAGTTGGGTCTCGGAGTGTGGATTTTCATCTTGGAGTTGGGTCTTGGAGTGTGTAGTTGTGTGTTGGAGTGTGGATTTGGGTCTTGGAGTGTGGATTTGGGTCTCGGAGTGTGGAGTTGAGTGTTGGCGTGTGGAATTGGGTCTTGGGGTTTGGAGTTGGGTCTCCATGTGTGAAGTTGGGTCTCTGAATGTGGATTTTCGTCTGGAGTTTAGAGTTGGGCCTCGGAGTGTGGAATTGGGTCTGGGAAGGTGGAGTTGGGTCTTGGAAGGTGGAGTTGGGTCTCGGAAGGTGGAGTTGGGTCTCGGAAGATGAAGTTGGGTCTCAGAGGGTGGAGTTGGGTCTCGGAAGGTGGAGTTGGGTCTGGGAAGGTGGAGTTGGGTCTTGGAAGGTGAAGTTGGGTCTTGGAAGGTGGGGTTGGGTCTTGGAAGGTGGAGTTGGGTCTCGGAAGGTGGAGTTGGGTCTCGGAAGATGAAGTTGGGTCTTGGAGGGTGGAGTTGGGTCTCGGAAGGTGGAGTTGGGTCTGGAAAGGTGGAGTTGGGTCTCGGAAGGGGAAGTTGGGTCTCGGAGGGTGGAGTTGGGTCTCGGAAGGTGGAGTTGGGTCTCGGAAGGTGGAGTTGGGTCTCTGAAGGTGGAGTTGGGTCTCTGAAGGTGGAGTTGGGTCTCTGAGGGTGGAGTTGGGTCTTGGAAGGTGGAGTTGGGTCTCGGAAGGTGGAGTTGGGTCACGGAAGGTGGAGTTGGGTCTCGGAAAGGTGAAGTTGGGTCTCGGAGGGTGGAGTTGGGTCTTGGAAGGTGAAGTTGGGTCTCGGAAGGTGGAGTTGGGTCTTGGAGGGTGGAGTTGGGTCTTGGAAGGTGGAGTTGGGTCTCGGAGGGTGGAGTTGGGTCTCGGAAGG
Organism: Rana temporaria; assembly: GCF_905171775.1. NCBI lineage: Eukaryota > Metazoa > Chordata > Amphibia > Anura > Ranidae > Rana > Rana temporaria. Next base: position 121,653,226 of record NC_053501.1, read on the forward strand.
TGGAGTTGGGTCTCAGAAGGTGGAGTTGGATCTCGGAAGGTGGAGTTGGGTCTCGGAAGGTGAAGTTGGGTCTCGGAAGGTGAAGTTGGGTCTCGGAGGGTGGAGTTGGGTCTTGGAAGGTGGAGTTGGGTCTCGGAGGGTGGAGTTGGGTCTCGGAAGGTGGAGTTGGGTCTCGGAAGGTGGAGTTGGGTCTCGGAGGGTGGAGTTGGGTCTTGGAAGGTGGAGTTGGGTCTCGGAGGGTGGAGTTGGGTCTCGGAAGGTGGAGTTGGGTCTCGGAAAGGTAAAGTTGGGTCTCGGAGGGTGGAGTTGGGTCTTGGAAGGTGGAGTTGGGTCTCGGAAGGTGGAGTTGGGGATCGCAGTGTGGAGTTGGGTCTTGGAGTTTGAAGTTGGGGATCGCAGTGTGGAGTTGGGTCTTGGAGTTTGAAGTTGGGCCTCAGAGTGTGGAATTGGGTCTTGGGAGGTGGTGTTGGTTCTCGGAGTGTGAAGTTGGGTCTTGGAGTGTGGAGTTGGGTCTCGGAGTGTGGAATTGGGTCTTTGGAGGTGGTGTTGGTTCTCGGAGTGTGGAGTTGGGTCTTGGAGTGTGGAATTGGGTCTTGGAAGGTGGTGTTGGTTCTCGGAGTGTGGAGTTGGGTCTTGGAGTGTGGAATTGGGTCTTGGAAGGTGGTGTTGGGTCTTGGAGTGTGGAATTGGGTCTTGGAGTGTGGAATTGGGTCTTGGAGTGTGGAGTTGGGTCTCGGAGTGTGGAGTTGGGTCTTGGAGTGTGGAATTGGGTCTTGGGAGGTGGAATTGGGTCTTGGAGTGTTGAATTGGGTCTTGGGAGGTGGTGTTGGTTCTCGGAGTGTGGAGTTGGGTCTTGGAGTGTGGAATTGGGTCTTGGAGTGTGGAGTTGGGTCTTGGAGTGTGGAGTTGGGTCTTGGAAGGTGTTGTTGGGTCTTGGAGTGTGGAGTTGGGTCTTGGAAGGTGGTGTTGGGTCTTGGAGTGTGGTGTTGGGTCTTGGAGTGTGGAGTTGGGTCTTGGAGTGTGGAGTTGGGTCTTAGAGTGTGGAGTTGGGTCTTGGAGTGTGGAGTTGGGTCTTGGAAGGTGTTGTTGGGTCTTGGAGTGTGGAGTTGGGTCTTGGAGTGTGGAATTGGGTTTTGGGAGGTGGAGTTGGATCTCAGAGTGTGGAATTGGGTCTTGGGAGGTGGTGTTGGTTCTCGGAGTGTGGAGTTGGGTGTTGGAGTGTGGAGTTGGGTCTCAGAAGGTGGAGTTGGATCTTGGAAGGTGGAGTTGGGTCTCGGAAGGTGAAGTTGGGTCTCAGAAGGTGAAATTGGGTCTCGGAGGGTGGAGTTGGTTCTCGGAAGGTGGAGTTGGGTCTCGGAAGGTGGAGTTGGGTCTCGGAAAGGTGAAGTTGGGTCTCGGAGGGTGGAGTTGGGTCTTGGAAGTTGGAGTTGGGTCTCGGAAGGTGGAGTTGGGGATCGCAGTGTGGAGTTGGGTCTTGGAGTTTGAAGTTGGGCCTCAGAGTGTGGAATTGGGTCTTGGGAGGTGGTGTTGGTTCTCGGAGTGTGAAGTTGGGTCTTGGAGTGTGGAGTTGGGTCTCGGAGTGTGGAATTGGGTCTTTGGAGGTGGTGTTGGTTCTCGGAGTGTGGAGTTGGGTCTTGGAGTGTGGAATTGGGTCTTGGAGTGTGGAATTGGGTCTTGGAGTGTGGAGTTGGGTCTCGGAGTGTGGAGTTGGGTCTTGGAGTGTGGAATTGAGTCATGGAGTGTGGAATTGGGTCTTGGAGTGTGGAATTGGGTCTTGGAGTGTGGAGTTGGGTCTCGGAGTGTGGAGTTGGGTCTTGGAGTGTGGAGTTGGGTCTTGGGAGGTGGAATTGGGTCTTGGAGTGTGGAATTGGGTCTTGGAGTGTGGAGTTGGGTCTCGGAGTGTGGAATTGGGTCATGGAGTGTGGAATTGGGTCTTGGAGTGTGGAATTGGGTCTTGGGAGGTGGTGTTGGTTCTCGGAGTGTGGAGTTGGTTCTCGGAGTGTGGAGTTGGGTCTTGGAGTGTGGAGTTGGGTCTTGGAGTGTGGAGTTGGGTCTTGGAAGGTGTTGTTGGGTCTTGGAGTGTGGAGTTGGGTCTTGGAAGGTGGTGTTGGGTCTTGGAGTGTGGTGTTGGGTCTTGGAGTGTGGAGTTGGGTCTTGGAGTGTGGAGTTGGGTCTCGGAAGGTGGAGTTGGGTCTCGGAAGGTGGAGTTGGGTCTCTGAAGGTGGAGTTGGGTCTCTGAAGGTGGAGTTGGGTCTCTGAGGGTGGAGTTGGGTCTTGGAAGGTGGAGTTGGGTCTCGGAAGGTGGAGTTGGGTCACGGAAGGTGGAGTTGGGTCTCGGAAAGGTGAAGTTGGGTCTCGGAGGGTGGAGTTGGGTCTTGGAAGGTGAAGTTGGGTCTCGGAAGGTGGAGTTGGGTCTTGGAGGGTGGAGTTGGGTCTTGGAAGGTGGAGTTGGGTCTCGGAGGGTGGAGTTGGGTCTCGGAAGGTGGAGTTGGGTCTCAGAAGGTGGAGTTGGATCTCGGAAGGTGGAGTTGGGTCTCGGAAGGTGAAATTGGGTCTCGGAAGGTGAAGTTGGGTCTCGGAGGGTGGAGTTGGGTCTTGGAAGGTGGAGTTGGGTCTCGGAGGGTGGAGTTGGGTCTCGGAAGGTGGAGTTGGGTCTCGGAAGGTGGAGTTGGGTCTCGGAGGGTGGAGTTGGGTCTTGGAAGGTGGAGTTGGGTCTCGGAGGGTGGAGTTGGGTCTCGGAAGGTGGAGTTGGGTCTCGGAAAGGTAAAGTTGGGTCTCGGAGGGTGGAGTTGGGTCTTGGAAGGTGGAGTTGGGTCTCGGAAGGTGGAGTTGGGGATCGCAGTGTGGAGTTGGGTCTTGGAGTTTGAAGTTGGGGATCGCAGTGTGGAGTTGGGTCTTGGAGTTTGAAGTTGGGCCTCAGAGTGTGGAATTGGGTCTTGGGAGGTGGTGTTGGTTCTCGGAGTGTGAAGTTGGGTCATGGAGTGTGGAGTTGGGTCTCGGAGTGTGGAATTGGGTCTTTGGAGGTGGTGTTGGTTCTCGGAGTGTGGAGTTGGGTCTTGGAGTGTGGAATTGGGTCTTGGAAGGTGGTGTTGGTTCTCGGAGTGTGGAGTTGGGTCTTGGAGTGTGGAATTGGGTCTTGGAAGGTGGTGTTGGGTCTTGGAGTGTGGAATTGGGTCTTGGAGTGTGGAATTGGGTCTTGGAGTGTGGAGTTGGGTCTCGGAGTGTGGAGTTGGGTCTTGGAGTGTGGAATTGGGTCTTGGGAGGTGGAATTGGGTCTTGGAGTGTTGAATTGGGTCTTGGGAGGTGGTGTTGGTTCTCGGAGTGTGGAGTTGGGTCTTGGAGTGTGGAATTGGGTCTTGGAGTGTGGAGTTGGATCTTGGAGTGTGGAGTTGGGTCTTGGAAGGTGTTGTTGGGTCTTGGAGTGTGGAGTTGGGTCTTGGAAGGTGGTGTTGGGTCTTGGAGTGTGGTGTTGGGTCTTGGAAGGTGGTGTTGGGTCTTGGAGTGTGGTGTTGGGTCTTGGAGTGTGGAGTTGGGTCTTGGAGTGTGGAGTTGGGTCTTAGAGTGTGGAGTTGGGTCTTGGAGTGTGGAGTTGGGTCTTGGAAGGTGTTGTTGGGTCTTGGAGTGTGGAGTTGGGTCTTGGAGTGTGGAATTGGGTTTTGGGAGGTGGAGTTGGATCTCAGAGTGTGGAATTGGGTCTTGGGAGGTGGTGTTGGTTCTCGGAGTGTGGAGTTGGGTGTTGGAGTGTGGAGTTGGGTCTCAGAAGGTGGAGTTGGATCTTGGAAGGTGGAGTTGGGTCTCGGAAGGTGAAGTTGGGTCTCAGAAGGTGAAATTGGGTCTCGGAGGGTGGAGTTGGTTCTCGGAAGGTGGAGTTGGGTCTCGGAAGGTGGAGTTGGGTCTCGGAAAGGTGAAGTTGGGTCTCGGAGGGTGGAGTTGGGTCTTGGAAGGTGGAGTTGGGTCTCGGAAGGTGGAGTTGGGGATCGCAGTGTGGAGTTGGGTCTTGGAGTTTGAAGTTGGGCCTCAGAGTGTGGAATTGGGTCTTGGGAGGTGGTGTTGGTTCTCGGAGTGTGAAGTTGGGTCTTGGAGTGTGGAGTTGGGTCTCGGAGTGTGGAATTGGGTCTTTGGAGGTGGTGTTGGTTCTCGGAGTGTGGAGTTGGGTCTTGGAGTGTGGAATTGGGTCTTGGAGTGTGGAATTGGGTCTTGGAGTGTGGAGTTGGGTCTCGGAGTGTGGAGTTGGGTCTTGGAGTGTGGAATTGAGTCATGGAGTGTGGAATTGGGTCTTGGAGTGTGGAATTGGGTCTTGGAGTGTGGAGTTGGGTCTCGGAGTGTGGAGTTGGGTCTTGGAGTGTGGAGTTGGGTCTTGGGAGGTGGAATTGGGTCTTGGAGTGTGGAATTGGGTCTTGGAGTGTGGAGTTGGGTCTCGGAGTGTGGAGTTGGGTCTTGGAGTGTGGAATTGGGTCATGGAGTGTGGAATTGGGTCTTGGAGTGTGGAATTGGGTCTTGGGAGGTGGTGTTGGTTCTCGGAGTGTGGAGTTGGTTCTCGGAGTGTGGAGTTGGGTCTTGGAGTGTGGAGTTGGGTCTTGGAGTGTGGAGTTGGGTCTTGGAAGGTGTTGTTGGGTCTTGGAGTGTGGAGTTGGGTCTTGGAAGGTGGTGTTGGGTCTTGGAGTGTGGTGTTGGGTCTTGGAGTGTGGAGTTGGGTCTTGGAGTGTGGAGTTGGGTCTTGGAGTGTGGAGTTGGGTCTTGGAGTGTGGAGTTGGGTCTTGGAAGGTGTTGTTGGGTCTTGGAGTGTGGAGTTGGGTCTTGGAGTGTGGAATTGGGTTTTGGGAGGTGGAGTTGGATCTCGGAGTGTGGAATTGGGTCTTGGGAGGTGGTGTTGGTTCTCGGAGTGTGGAGTTGGGTGTTGGAGTGTGGAGTTGGGTCTCAGAAGGTGGAGTTGGATCTTGGAAGGTGGAATTGGGTCTCGGAAGGTGAAGTTGGGTCTCAGAAGGTGAAGTTGGGTCTCGGAGGGTGGAGTTGGTTCTCGGAAGGTGGAGTTGGGTCTCGGAAAGGTGAAGTTGGGTCTCGGAGGGTGGAGTTGGGTCTTGGAAGGTGGAGTTGGGTCTCGGAAGGTGGAGTTGGGGATCGCAGTGTGGAGTTGGGTCTTGGAGTTTGAAGTTGGGCCTCAGAGTGTGGAATTGGGTCTTGGGAGGTGGTGTTGGTTCTCGGAGTGTGAAGTTGGGTCTTGGAGTGTGGAGTTGGGTCTCGGAGTGTGGAATTGGGTCTTTGGAGGTGGTGTTGGTTCTCGGAGTGTGGAGTTGGGTCTTGGAGTGTGGAATTGGGTCTTGGAGTGTGGAATTGGGTCTTGGAGTGCGGAGTTGGGTCTCGGAGTGTGGAGTTGGGTCTTGGAGTGTGGAATGGGGTCATGGAGTGTGGAATTGGGTCTTGGAGTGTGGAATTGGGTCTTGGAGTGTGGAGTTGGGTCTCGGAGTGTGGAGTTGGGTCTTGGAGTGTGGAGTTGGGTCTTGGGAGGTGGAATTGGGTCTTGGAGTGTGGAATTGGGTCTTGGAGTGTGGAGTTGGGTCTCGGAGTGTGGAGTTGGGTCTTGGAGTGTGGAATTGGGTCATGGAGTGTGGAATTGGGTCTTGGGAGGTGGTGTTGGTTCTCGGAGTGTGGAGTTGGGTCTTGGAGTGTGGAATTGGGTCTTGGAGTGTGGAGTTGGGTCTTGGAGTGTGGAGTTGGGTCTTGGAAGGTGTTGTTGGGTCTTGGAGTGTGGAGTTGGGTCTTGGAAGGTGGTGTTGGGTCTTGGAGTGTGGTGTTGGGTCTTGGAGTGTGGAGTTGGGTCTTGGAGTGTGGAGTTGGGTCTTGGAGTGTGGAGTTGGGTCTTGGAAGGTGTTGTTGGGTCTTGGAGTGTGGAGTTGGGTCTTGGAGTGTGGAATTGGGTTTTGGGAGGTGGAGTTGGATCTCGGAGTGTGGAATTGGGTCTTGGGAGGTGGTGTTGGTTCTCGGAGTGTGTAGTTGGGTGTTGGAGTGTGGAGTTGGGTCTCAGAAGGTGGAGTTGGATCTTGGAAGGTGGAGTTGGGTCTCGGAAGGTGAAGTTGGGTCTCAGAAGGTGAAGTTGGGTCTCGGAGGGTGGAGTTGGTTCTCGGAAGGTGGAGTTGGGTCTCGGAAGGTGGAGTTGGTCTCGGAAAGGTGAAGTTGGGTCTCGGAGGGTGGAGTTGGGTCTTGGAAGGTGGAGTTGGGTCTCGGAAGGTGGAGTTGGGGATCGCAGTGTGGAGTTGGGTCTTGGAGTTTGAAGTTGGGCCTCAGAGTGTGGAATTGGGTCTTGGGAGGTGGTGTTGGTTCTCGGAGTGTGAAGTTGGGTCTTGGAGTGTGGAGTTGGGTCTCGGAGTGTGGAATTGGGTCTTTGGAGGTGGTGTTGGTTCTCGGAGTGTGGAGTTGGGTCTTGGAGTGTGGAATTGGGTCTTGGAGTGTGGAATTGGGTCTTGGAGTGTGGAGTTGGGTCTCGGAGTGTGGAGTTGGGTCTTGGAGTGTGGAATTGGGTCATGGAGTGTGGAATTGGGTCTTGGAGTGTGGAATTGGGTCTTGGAGTGTGGAGTTGGGTCTCGGAGTGTGGAGTTGGGTCTTGGAGTGTGGAGTTGGGTCTTGGGAGGTGGAATTGGGTCTTGGAGTGTGGAATTGGGTCATGGAGTGTGGAATTGGGTCTTGGAGTGTGGAATTGGGTCTTGGAGTGTGGAGTTGGGTCTCGGAGTGTGGAGTTGGGTCTTGGAGTGTGGAGTTGGGTCTTGGGAGGTGGAATTGGGTCTTGGAGTGTGGAGTTGGGTCTTGGGAGGTGGAATTGGGTCTTGGAGTGTGGAATTGGGTCTTGGGAGGTGTTGTTGGGTAGGTATGGGTAGGGTAGGTATGAATAGGGATGACTAGGGATGGGTAGGGATGAGTAGGGATGGGTAGGGATGAGTAGGGATGAGTAGGGATGGGTAGGGATGAGCAGGGATAGGTAGGGATGAGTAGGGATGGATAGGGATGGGTAGGGATGGGTAGGGATGAGTAGGGATGGGTAGGGATGAGCAGGGATGAGTAGGGATGGGTAGGGATGAGCAGGGATAGGTAGGGATGAGTAGGGATGGATAGGGATGGGTAGGGATGGGTAGGGATGAGTAGGGATGGGTAGGGATGAGCAGGGATAGGTAGGGATGAGTAGGGATGGATAGGGATGGGTAGGGATGGGTAGGGATGAGTAGGGATGGGTAGGGATGAGCAGGGATAGGTAGGGATGAGTAGGGATGGATAGGGATGGGTAGGGATGGGTAGGGATGAGTAGGGATGGGTAGGGATGAGCAGGGATAGGTAGGGATGGGTAGGGATGAGCAGGGATAGGTAGGGATGAGTAGGGATGGATAGGGATGGGTAGGGATGGGTAGGGATGAGTAGGGATGGGTAGGGATGAGCAGGGATAGGTAGGGATGGATAGGGATGGGTAGGGATGGGTAGGGATGAGTAGGGATGGGTAGGGATGAGCAGGGATAGGTAGGGATGGGTAGGGATGAGTAGGGATGGATAGGGATGGGTAGGGATGGGTAGGGATGAGTAGGGATGGGTAGGGATGGGTAGGGATGGGTAGGGATGAGCAGGGATAGGTAGGGATGAGTAGGGATGGGTAGGGATGGGTAGGGATGGGTAGGGATGAGTAGGGATGGGTAGGGATGAATAGGGATGGGTAGGGATGGGTAGGGATGAGCAGGGATAGGTAGGGATGAGTAGGGATAGGTAGGGATGAGTAGGGATGGGTAGGGATGAGTAGGGATGGGTAGGGATGAGCAGGGATAGGTAGGGATGGGTAGGGATGAGTAGGGATGGATAGGGATGGGTAGGGATGGGTAGGGATGAGTAGGGATGGGTAGGGATGAATAGGGATGGGTAGGGATGGGTAGGGATGAGCAGGGATAGGTAGGGATGAGTAGGGATAGGTAGGGATGAGTAGGGATGGATAGGGATGGGTAGGGATGAGTAGGGATGAGTAGGGATGGGTAGGGATGAGTAGGGATGGATAGGGATGGGTAGGGATGGGTAGGGATGAGTAGGGATGGGTAGGGATGAATAGGGATGGGTAGGGATGGGTAGGGATGAGCAGGGATAGGTAGGGATGAGTAGGGATGGATAGGGATGGGTAGGGATGGGTAGGGATGAGTAGGGATGGGTAGGGATGAATAGGGATGGGTAGGGATGGGTAGGGATGAGCAGGGATAGGTAGGGATGAGTAGGGATAGGTAGGGATGAGTAGGGATGGATAGGGATGGGTAGGGATGAGTAGGGATGAGTAGGGATGGGTAGGGATGAGTAGGGATGGATAGGGATGGGTAGGGATGGGTAGGGATGAGTAGGGATGAGTAGGGATGGGTAGGGATGAGTAAGGATGGGTAGGGATGGGTAGGGATGAGCAGGGATAGGTAGGGATGAGTAGGGATGGGTAGGGATGGGTAGGGATGAGTAGGGATGGGTAGGGATGAGTAGGGATGGGTAGGGATGAGCAGGGATAGGTAGGGATGAGTAGGGATGGATAGGGATGGGTAGGGATGGGTAGGGATGAGTAGGGATGGATAGGGATGGGTAGGGATGAGTAGGGATGAGTAGGGATGGGTAGGGATGAGTAGGGATGGATAGGGATGGGTAGGGATGGGTAGGGATGAGTAGGGATGGGTAGGGATGGGTAGGGATGAGTAGGGATAGGTAGGGGTGAGTAGGGATGGGTAGGGATGGGTAGGGATGAGTAGGGATGGATAGGGATGGGTAGGGATGGGTAGGGATGAGTAGGGATGAGCAGGGATAGGTAGGGGTGAGTAGGGATGGATAGGGATGGGTAGGGATGGATAGGGATGAGTAGGGATGAGTAGGGATGGATAGGGATGAGTAGGGATGAGTAGGGATGGGTAGGGATGAGTAGGGATGGATAGGGATGGGTAGGGATGGGTAGGGATGAGTAGGGATGGGTAGGGATGAGCAGGGATAGGTAGGGATGAGTAGGGATGGGTAGGGATGAGCAGGGATAGGTAGGGATGGGTAGGGATGGGTAGGGATGAGTAGGGATGAGTAGGGATGGTTGATATGTGTTCTCATTATCTGGGTTGTGGACAAGAAAATAATGAGTTTTGGGGTACTCAGGGTGAGGAACGGGACACAGTTATGAGAGATAGTGGGGGGCTGATGAAGTGTGGTGACCTTTCCTGGACCCTCGGGGGCGGGCGAGTGGGGACTCTGCTGTAGGACAGGACGGTGCTGGCAGTGAGCTGAAGATAATCTGCTTTGTTTCCACAGATTTGGAGAAATAAAAACTGCCAGTGACATTAGATATGACTTCTCCCCGGGGTCATCTATGAGTGGGAGGGGATGTTAGTGATGTGGGCGGGGCCGTATATGTGATGTCATTACACACACATATATATATATACTGTATTTACATATTGGACCGGAATTGTGGCTGAGCTAGAGGGAATAAGGGGCCCCTCCCCCGCCACGACACCTAGAAGGGCCCGATGTATACTGACCGGCGATAGAGACGCTGACACTGGCCTGTCTTCTGCCCACGTCATTGGATGCCTGGCAGCTGTAGAGACCCGCGTCCGTCGCACTCAGGGGCCCCGGAAAGAGCAATCTGTCCCCATCCAAGGTCACCTCCTTGGGAAGAGATCCGTTCTCCCTGGAAGAGAAAATCACAGGATAAAACTTTCACCCAAGAGTCCCCAGGGGCCACATTCTGACCATATACCCCCTCATTAGATCAGGGGATCCTATAGGGTGAAATGTATCGGATGCAATGCTACAATGTAACACATTCAGTCTCAGGGCCACAATGCTGGATAATGAGTCAGAGATTTTCCACTGCGGATCACTCGGCAATCACTGAGCGCTGGTTGTTGGGGGACATCGGGGCAGGAAGTATGCGGTGTGCCAGAAAATAACTCCCCCCTGGTTGTTGGGGGACATCGGGGCAGGAAGTCAGCTGTGTGCCGGAAAATAACTCCCCCCTGGTTGTTGGGGGACATCGGGGGAGGAAGTCAGCGGTGTGCCGGAAAATAACTCCCCCCTGGTTGTTGGGGGACATCGGGGCAGGAAGTATGCGGTGTGCCGGAATATATCTCCCCCCTGGTTGTTGGGGGACATCGGGGCAGGAAGTATGCGGTGTGCCAGAAAATAACTCCCCCCTGGTTGTTGGGGGACATCGGGGCAGGAAGTATGCGGTGTGCCGGAAAATAACTCCCCCCTGGTTGTTGGGGGACATCGGGGGAGGAAGTCAGCGGTGTGCCGGAAAATAACTCCCCCCTGGTTGTTGGGGGACATCGGGGCAGGAAGTATGCGGTGTGCCGGAAAAAAACTCCCCCCTGTTTGTTGGGGGACATCGGGGCAGGAAGTATGCGGTGTGCCAGAAAATAACTCCCCCCTGGTTGTTGGGGGACATCGGGGCAGGAAGTATGCGGTGTCCCGGAAAATATCTCCCCCCCCCTGGTTGTTGGGGGACATCGGGGCAGGAAGTCAGCGGTGTGCCGGAATATATCTCCCCCTGGTTGTTGGGGGACATCGGGCAGAAAGTATGCGGTGTGCCGGAAAATAACTCCCCCCTGGTTGTTGGGGGACATCGGGGCAGGAAGTATGCGGTGTTCCAGAAAATAACTCCCCCCTGGTTGTTGGGGGACATCGGGGCAGGAAGTATGCGGTGTCCCGGAAAATAACTCCCCCCTGCTTGTTGAGGGACATCGGGGCAGGAAGTCAGCGGTGTGCTGGAAAATAACTCCCCCTTGGTTGTTGGGGGACATCGGGGCAGGAAGTCAGCGGTGTGCCGGAATATATCTCCCCCTGGTTGTTGGGGGACATCGGGGCAGGAAGTATGCGGTGTTCCAGAAAATAACTCCCCCCTGGTTGTTGGGGGACATCGGGGCAGGAAGTCAGCGGTGTGCCGGAATATATCTCCCCCTGGTTGTTGGGGGACATCGGGGCAGGAAGTATGCAGTGTTCCAGAAAATAACTCCCCCCTGGTTGTTGGGGGACATCGGGGCAGGAAGTCAGCGGTGTGCTGGAAAATAACTCCCCCTTGGTTGTTGGGGGACATCGGGGCAGGAAGTCAGCGGTGTGCCGGAATATATCTCCCCCTGGTTGTTGGGGGACATCGGGGCAGGAAGTCAGCAGTGTGCCGGAAAATAACTCCCCCCTGGTTGTTGGGGGACATCGGGGCAGGAAGTATGCGGTGTCCCGGAAAATATCTCCCCCCCCCTGGTTGTTGGGGGACATCGGGGCAGGAAGTCAGCGGTGTGCCGGAATATATCTCCCCCTGGTTGTTGGGGGACATCGGGCAGAAAGTATGCGGTGTGCCGGAAAATAACTCCCCCCTGGTTGTTGGGGGACATCGGGGCAGGAAGTATGCGGTGTTCCAGAAAATAACTCCCCCCTGGTTGTTGGGGGACATCGGGGCAGGAAGTATGCGGTGTCCCGGAAAATAACTCCCCCCTGCTTGTTGAGGGACATCGGGGCAGGAAGTCAGCGGTGTGCTGGAAAATAACTCCCCCTTGGTTGTTGGGGGACATCGGGGCAGGAAGTCAGCGGTGTGCCGGAATATATCTCCCCCTGGTTGTTGGGGGACATCGGGGCAGGAAGTCAGCAGTGTGCCGGAAAATGACTCCCCCCTGGTTGTTGGGGGACATCGGGGCAGGAAGTCAGCGGTGTGCCGGAATATATCTCCCCTCAATCCTTCTCTTCTCTACAGATGAAAGGGTTACTCAGACACAAGCTGCGGCTCGCAGGAAAGGTGTGATCATCCTATGACATCATCAACCGGTCCGACCAGAATCTCCAGCTGCTCCGATTCCCACACAGTGACGGGCGAGGAGCCCCGGGGTGTCCAGACATGAGAGCGCTGAGATGGGCCCCGGGGCCCCTCCTGTCTAATGACCATAGAGACTGTCTATAGTAACCTGATGAAACCCGAGGACCCCAGAAATGGCGGCTAACCAGGCTGACATGACCGGTCCGCACTTGGTATCGCTCTCGCCCAGGCGTGTCTCGGCGCGTTTCGCTGCTTCTCCTTTTCTGGATGAATCAGCGATTTCTGTCTCATCCCAGATGACATCTTCACTTTCATCTGTGAATTTATATCCAAGCTGGAGGCTGACGTCAGCGCGATTCCACTGTATTCCCCCCTCCCCCAGCCGCACTGCGCTCCCACGATCATATATCCCCCTCCCACCGCCGCACTGCACTCCCACTATCATATATCCCCCTCCCACCGCCGCACTGCGCTCCCACTATCATATATCCCCCTCCCCCCACCGCACTGCACTCCCACTATCATATATCCCCCTCCCACCGCCGCACTGCGCTCCCACGATCATATATCCCCCTCCCCCCACCGCACTGCACTCCCACGATCATATATCCCCCTCCCACCGCCGCACTGCGCTCCCACGATCATATATCCCCCTCCCACCGCCGCACTGCACTCCCACTATCATATATCCCCCTCCCACCGCCGCACTGCGCTCCCACTATCATATATCCCCCTCCCCCCACCGCACTGCACTCCCACTATCATATATCCCCCTCCCACCGCCGCACTGCGCTCCCACGATCATATATCCCCCTCCCCCCCACCGCACTGCGCTCCCACTATCATATATCCCCCTCCCACCGCCGCACTGCACTCCCACTATCATATATCCCCCTCCCACCGCCGCACTGCGCTCCCACGATCATATATCCCCCTCCCACCGCCGCACTGCGCTCCCACGATCATATATCCCCCTCCCACCGCCGCACTGCACTCCCACTATCATATATCCCCCTCCCACCGCCGCACTGCGCTCCCACGATCATATATCCCCCTCCCCCCACCGCACTGCACTCCCACTATCATATATCCCCCTCCCACCGCCGCACTGCGCTCCCACGATCATATATCCCCCTCCCCCCACCGCACTGCGCTCCCACTATCATATATCCCCCTCCCACCGCCGCACTGCACTCCCACTATCATATATCCCCCTCCCACCGCCGCACTGCGCTCCCACGATCATATATCCCCCTCCCCCCACCGCACTGCGCTCCCACTATCATATATCCCCCTCCCCCGCCGCACTGCACTCCCACGATCATATATCCCCCTCCCCCCACCGCACTGCGCTCCCACTATCATATATCCCCCTCCCACCGCCGCACTGCGCTCCCACGATCATATATCCCCCTCCCCCCACCGTGCTCCCACTATCATATATCCCCCTCCCACCGCCGCACTGCGCTCCCACGATCATATATCCCCCTCCCCCCACCGCACTGCGCTCCCACTATCATATATCCCCCTCCCCCCGCCGCACTGCGCTCCCACGATCATATATCCCCCTCCCACCGCCGCACTGCGCTCCCACGATCATATATCCCCCTCCCCCGCCGCACTGCACTCCCACGATCATATATCCCCCTCCCCCCACCGCACTGCGCTCCCACTATCATATATCCCCCTCCCGCGCCGCATTGCAAACCCCCCCCCGCCGTACTGCACTCCCCCCGCCGCACTGCACTCCCACTATCATATATCCCCCATCTGCCGCACTGCTCTCTCCCCACCGCACTGCACTCCCCCGCCACACTGCACCCCCCTCTGCCTCACTGCTACCACTATGATATATCCCCTCCCCCCCAGCTGCCGCACTGCACTGATTATCACATGGTGGGTACACATTCCCCCCCCCCCCCCCCACACTGCTCCCTCTATCATATATATCCCCACCCCCGTCGCACTGCTCCGAATATCACATGGTGGGTATCAGAGGCCTAATTAGAACCTTCCGTGCCCCAGGCATCCAGTTCTGGGAGGGCATCCCTGGAGGATTCGCAGAGCCCCGCCTCCCGTGTGCCCCCTGCGGCGATCATCCAGTGCGCTCTGTGACGGTTGTGTCTTTCGGTCACAGCTGATCATGGTAAAGGGCCAATCACAGCGACCCTTTACCATGTGATCAGCTGACTTACCTGTTATCGGCAGTCTTTTCTTCCCGTGCCGTGTCTGTGTGAGGAAAGGAGAGCCGATAACCTGGCAAAACGGTCAGTATATTGTTTACACTGATTATCAGTGCAGCCAATCAGTACGGCCAATCAGTGTCCACCAGTGTAGCTTATCAATGCCTTTCAGTGCAGCCAATCAGTGCCCATCAGTGCAGCCTATCATTGCAGCCTACCAGTGCCTGTCAGTGCAGCTTCACACATCCCGCGGTGCACACAGGAGAGGAGAAGGACGGGAGGAGAAGGGGCAGATCGGCTCTCTCCTCTCCCATCTGTGTGAGGGAGGGGGAGGGGGAACTGTCAGTGCCGACTCTGGGTTGTATGAGAGACTCAGAGCTCTGCAGCCAGAAACCTCACTGAGACCCCCTGACAGTTCCAGAATGCCAGGGCCCGGGCTCAAGTGTGACCTTTGCGACCTTGGTGGGAATAGATTCACCCTCCCCCACTGCACTGCTCTGATTAAAACATGGTGGTTCTCAGCAGGCCAATCTAGAATGACCTCACCACAGTGCCGGCCTTCACTACATTGGCTCTGAGTGATCACGTGACCTCACCACAGTGCCGGCCTTCACTACATTGGCTCTGAGTGATCACATGACCTCACCACAGTGCCGGCCTTCACTACATTGGCTCTGAGTGATCACATGACCTCACCCCACGCCCGGCCTTCACTACATTGGCTCTGAGTGATCAGGTGACCTCACCACACTGCCGGCCTTCACTACATTGGCTCTGAGTGATCACGTGACCTCACCACACTGCCGGCCTTCACTACATTGGCTCTGAGTGATCACATGACCTCACCCCACGCCCGGCCTTCACTACATTGGCTCTGAGTGATCAGGTGACCTCACCACACTGCCGGCCTTCACTACATTGGCTCTGAGTGATCACGTGACCTCACCACACTGCCGGCCTTCACTACATTGGCTCTGAGTGATCACATGACCTCACCCCACGCCCGGCCTTCACTACATTGGCTCTGAGTGATCAGGTGACCTCACCACACTGCCGGCCTTCACTACATTGGCTCTGAGTGATCACGTGACCTCACCACACTGCCGGCCTTCACTACATTGGCTCTGAGTGATCACATGACCTCACCACACTGCCGGCCTTCACTACATTGGCTCTGAGTGATCAGGTGACCTCACCACACTGCCGGCCTTCACTACATTGGCTCTGAGTGATCACATGACCTCACCCCACGCCCGGCCTTCACTACATTGGCTCTGAGTGATCAGGTGACCTCACCACACTGCCGGCCTTCACTACATTGGCTCTGAGTGATCACGTGACCTCACCCCAGTGCCGGCCTTCACTACATTGGCTCTGAGTGATCACATGACCTCACTCCACTGCCGGCCTTCATAACATTGGCTCTGAGTGATCACATGACCTCACCCCACGCCCGGCCTTCACTACATTGGCTCTGAGTGATCACATGACCTCACCCCACGCCCGGCCTTCACTACATTGGCTCTGAGTGATCACATGACCTCACCCCACGCCCGGCCTTCACTACATTGGCTCTGAGTGATCACGTGACCTCACCACACTGCCGGCCTTCATAACATTGGTTCTGAGTGATCACAGACAGATCCTGACATGATTGGCTTGGTATCTCTTGGTCACCACTATATCAGACTTTGAGACTGATGGTCACTCTCGGTGTGTGTTGGTTGCATCGCTGGGGTTGGGTCCTGTCACCAGAATGGGCAGTGAGCAGACATGGTGCTGACCGTTACCAGATGTGTGCCGGTTCATATTCTCATTGACTGGAATCAGGACTCTATGACGGGTGGGTGATTTGTTTCCATAATAAAATTGGTTCATGTCGGTATAACGGAAACCCTTACCTGGACCACTGGA
This sequence comes from Rana temporaria, assembly GCF_905171775.1. NCBI lineage: Eukaryota > Metazoa > Chordata > Amphibia > Anura > Ranidae > Rana > Rana temporaria. The sequence continues at coordinate 121,669,108 of NC_053501.1, forward strand.
AGACTGGAGGCGGGTTGCCATCACACAAGCATTGGAGGGAAGCGCCATCTTTCCCCACAAACCAGCCCTCATGGCCTTGTATAGATGCTGCCTCAGCGAGATCTGTCGAGGGAAATATCAATTTGGGATCAGAATGCTGGAATTTGATGGCAATGAGGCAATTCAGACAGTTTTTGCTTCAGGCTTGGAGTACTTACACTTCACAGAGAGCACATGGGTGATCCTCTTCTCCTCCTGGAAACCAGGGTGGGATATCACACAGCTCAGCACCTTGCCATTCATACTGCGCACCGGCACAACATAAAACTCGCTGGTCACCGAGGTCGATCGGGAGTGATCGTAAGTGCGAGATGAGTTTGTGCCAATCACCTCTGTCTGCCAGGTCAGTCTGGGGGCGGGGTTTCCCTCTGCTGTACAGGAGGCCACTATTGTCTGGCCCACTCCTTCCACCAGCGGTGGTCCGGGGTTCAGCGTTGGCAAAGGAGGAACTGTGATAAGAAGAAGAAGAGATGGAGAAGAACATAAGAAGAAGCTCTATAGGCTCATTACATGAGATGTCCACTGCTATGAATGAGGGGGTATGAGGCCTGGACACACTGTAGGGTAAAGGATGTAGATTATCTGCCTTTGATCCTTTCCTCCACAAGTACACTATATTACCAAAAGTATTGGGACGCCGGCCTTTACACACACATGAACTTTAATGACCTCCCAGTCTTAGTCCGGAGGGTTCAATATTGAGTTGGCTCCGCCCTTTGCAGCTATAACACCTTCAACTCTTCTGGGAAGGCCGTCCACAAGGTTTAGGGGTGTGTCTATGGGAAGGCCGTCCACAAGGTTTAGGAGGGTGTGTCTATGGGAAGGCCGTTCACAAGGTTTAGGGGTGTGTCTATGGGAAGGCTGTCCACAAGGTTTAGGAGGGTGTCTATGGGGATGTTTGACCGTTCTTCCAGAAGAGCATTTGTAAAGGTCAGGCCCTGTATTTGGACGAGAAGGCTTGGCTCACAGTCTCTGCTCTAATTCATCCCGAAGGTGTTCCATTCCAGAGGTTAAGATTCTGGGCAGGCCAGTCATGTTCCTCCTCCCCAAACTTGCTCATCCATGTCTTTATAAAGACAAGGCATCTGCCTGTCACTAGACATCTGCGATTCGTTTCTCTGTGAATTGAAATTTGAACACAATTTGCATTTTCCAGAAATTCAGGAAGTATTAGAATTTCCGAATACAAAAGTAACGAATTTCAATGAATCTGAAATAAACTGAATGAGCTTGATAATAGCTGGTTGTTAAGGAGCAGGGCGGCCGCCCTGCCGTCGCGTCCTTAGCAACCATGGCTCATCTGCTGTCAGCGGGATTCCCAGGTAACAGCAGAATATAAACAAACCAGTGGCAGCAAAAACAGTGTGGAGGTTCCCCTCCCCCCATTGCAATCCATACCAGACCTTTATCTGAGCATGCAGCCTGGCCGGGTCAGGAAAAAAAGGGGGCTAACCATAAGGGCTCCCCCCTGCCCCAAAGCACCTTGTCCCCATGAGGGCCTCTTCCCCACAAAACTGGGTGATGGTTGTGGGGGTCTGTGGGCAGGAGGCTTTCTGGAATCTTGAAGCTACTCACATCGAACTTTTCTTGTTGGAATTTCCGATCGCGTGTACGTGGTAATAGGCCGATAGACCCCTCACCTAATTCTTATTACAAGCCTCCCAGGACTGTCGTGACTTTCCTTACTAAATGGTTGCGTGCCAATGTACTGCACAATGATTGGTTTATTGCAGTGATCGAAGAAATATTGGAAGATGTTTGAAGTGCCCACATTTTTAACAAGCTCTTCCTGCACTTAAAGAGTAACCCTGTTGGGCATTGAATATGCTAAATAATCAGAAGTACTTGACTCTTACCCAGAACAGTAAGCTTCAGATCCGCTTCGAAGTTCCCTGCTGGAAAAGTGATGACTCGGCACTGGTAGGTGCCCTCGTCTGCCTGCACAGGGTTCTTCAGGATTATTGTGCCATCCTCCGGCTGTAATGGGGATTTTTCTTTTATTCTTCCTTCAAACTCTTTATACACAAAAGCCCCGAATTCTGCATTCAGGGTGGCAATCTGAACACTTTGCCCCCCAGAGCTTTTCTTTGACCAAACAACCTGGGAGACCTTCTCTCCATCCTGAGCTTCATAGTAACAAGTGAGAGTAACATCAAGTCCCAGGACTGCGGTGACGCTCTTCTCTGTCTTTACAATTCCAGCAGAAGACCCTGCAAGAAAAAGGAAACACCCAACGTGAGAACATAGACCAGAGACGATCAATACATAGACCAGAGACGATCAATACATAGACCAGAGACGATCAATACATAGACCAGATCAATACATAGACCAGAGACAATCAATACATAGACCAGAAACGATCAATACATAGACCAGAGACGGTCAATACATAGACCAGAGACGATCAATACATAGACCAGAGACGATCAATACATAGACCAGAGACGATCAATACATAGACGATCGATACATAGACCAGAGACGATCAATACATAGACGATCGATACATAGACCAGAGACGATCAATACATAGACCAGAGACGATCAATACATAGACCAGAGACAATCAATACATAGACCAGATCAATACATAGACCAGAGACAATCGATACATAGACCAGAAACGATCAATACATAGACCAGAGACGATCAATACATAGACCAGAGACGATCAATACATCGACCAGAGATGATCAATACATAGACCAGAGACGATCAATACGTAGACCAGAGGTACACGGAAGGGTAGGAGGGTGTTTTGGTGGGGGATGGTGGAGTGTGTTGGTACACGGAAAGGGTAGGAGGGTGTTTTGGTGGGGGATGGTGGAGTGTGTTGGTGGTACACGGAAGGGTAGGACGGTGTTTTGGTGGGGGATGGTGGAGTGTGTTGGTGGTACACGGAAGGGTAGGACAGTGTTTTGGTGGGGGATGGTGGAGTGTGTTGGTACACGGAAGGGTAGGACGGTGTTTTGGTGGGGATGGTGGAGTGTGTTGGTGGTACACGGAAGGGTTGGAGGGTGTTTTGGTGGGGGGTGGTGGAGTGTGTTGGTACACGGAAGGGTAGGACAGTGTTTTGGTGGGGATGGTGGAGTGTGTTGGTGGTACACGGAAGGGTAGGACGGTGTTTTGGTGGGGGATGGTGGAGTGTGTTGGTACACGGAAGGGTAGGACGGTGTTTTGGTGGGGATGGTGGAGTGTGTTGGTGGTACACGGAAGGGTAGGACGGTGTTTTGGTGGGGGATGGTGGAGTGTGTTGGTACACGGAAGGGTAGGACAGTGTTTTGGTGGGGACGGTGGAGTGTGTTGGTGGTACACGGAAGGGTAGGACGGTGTTTTGGTGGGGGATGGTGGAGTGTGTTGGTGGTACACGGAAGGGTAGGACGGTGTTTTGGTGGGGGGTGGTGGAGTGTGTTGGTGGTACACGGAAGGGTAGGACGGTGTTTTGGTGGGGATGGTGGAGTGTGTTGGTGGTACACGGAAGGGTAGGACGGTGTTTTGGGGGGGGTGGTGGAGTGTGTTGGTGGTACACGGAAGGGTAGGACGGTGTTTTGGTGGGGAATGATGGAGTGTGTTGGTACACGGAAGGGTAGGACGGTGTTTTGGTGGGGGGTGGTGGAGTGTGTTGGTGGGGACTATGGGGGTGTTTTGGTGGGGGATGGTGGAGTGTCGGTGGGGACTATGGAGGTGTTTTGGTGGGGGTTGGTGGAGTGTTGGTGGGGACTATGGGGGTGTTTTGGTGGAGTGTTGGTGGGGACTATGGGGGTGTTTTGGTGGGGGATGGTGGGAAGTGTGTTGGTGGGGACTATGGGGGTGTTTTGGTGGGGGATGGTGGAGTGTCGGTGGGGACTATGGGGGTGTTTTGGTGGGGGATGGTGGGAAGTGTGTTGGTGGGGACTATGGGGGTGTTTTGGTGGGGGATGGTGGAGTGTCGGTGGGGACTATGGGGGTGTTTTGGTGGGGGATGGTGGAGTGTCGGTGGGGACTATGGGGGTGTTTTGGTGGGGGATGGTGGAGTGTCGGTGGGGACTATGAGGGTGTTTTGGTGGGGGTTGGTGGAGTGTCGGTGGGGACTATGGGGGTGTTTTGGTGGGGGATGGTGGAGTGTCGGTGGGGACTATGGGGGTGTTTTGGTGGGGGTTGGTGGAGTGTCGGTGGGGACTATGGAGGTGTTTTGGTGGGGGATGGTGGAATGTCGGTGGGGACTATGGGGGTGTTTTGGTGGGGGATGGTGGAGTGTCGGTGGGGACTATGAGGGTGTTTTGGTGGGGGTTGGTGGAGTGTCGGTGGGGACTATGGGGGTGTTTTGGTGGGGAATGGTGGAGTGTCGGTGGGGACTATGGGGGTGTTTTGGTGGGGGTTGGTGGAGTGTCGGTGGGGACTATGGAGGTGTTTTGGTGTGGGATGGTGGAGTGTCGGTGGGGACTATGGGGGTGTTTTGGTGGGGGTTGGTGGAGTGTCGGTGGGGACTATGGAGGTGTTTTGGTGGGGGATGGTGGAGTGTCGGTGGGGACTATGGAGGTGTTTTGGTGGGGGTTGGTGGAGTGTCGGTGGGGACTATGGAGGTGTTTTGGTGGGGGATGGTGGAGTGTCGGTGGGGACTATGGGGGTGTTTTGGTGGGGGTTGGTGGAGTGTCGGTGGGGACTATGGAGGTGTTTTGGTGGGGGATGGTGAGGACTATGGAGGTGTTTTGGTGGGGGATGGTGGAGTGTCGGTGGGGACTATGGGGGTGTTTTGGTGGGGGTTGGTGGAGTGTCGGTGGGGACTATGAAGGTGTTTTGGTGGGGGATGGTGAGGACTATGGAGGTGTTTTGGTGGGGGATGGTGGGGACTATGGAGGTGTTTTGGTGGGGGATGGTGGAGTGTCGGTGGGGACTATGGGGGTGTTTTGGTGGGGGTTGGTGGAGTGTCGGTGGGGACTATGAAGGTGTTTTGGTGGGGGATGGTGAGGACTATGGAGGTGTTTTGGTGGGGGATGGTGGAGTGTCGGTGGGGACTATGGGGGTGTTTTGGTGGGGGTTGGTGGAGTGTCGGTGGGGACTATGGAGGTGTTTTGGTGGGGGATGGTGGGGACTATGGAGGTGTTTTGGTGGGGGATGGTGGAGTGTCGGTGGGGACTATGGGGGTGTTTTGGTGGGGGTTGGTGGAGTGTCGGTGGGGACTATGGGGGTGTTTTGGTGGGGGATGGTGGGGACTATGGAGGTGTTTTGGTGGGGGATGGTGGAGTGTCGGTGGGGACTATGGGGGTGTTTTGGTGGGGGTTGGTGGAGTGTCGGTGGGGACTATGGAGGTGTTTTGGTGGAGTGTCGGTGGGGACTATGGAGGTGTTTTGGTGGGGGATGGTGGGGACTATGGAGGTGTTTTGGTGGGGGATGGTGGAGTGTCGGTGGGGACTATGGGGGTGTTTTGGTGGGGGTTGGTGGAGTGTCGGTGGGGACTATGGAGGTGTTTTGGTGGGGGATGGTGGGGACTATGGAGGTGTTTTGGTGGGGGATGGTGGAGTGTCGGTGGGGACTATGGGGGTGTTTTGGTGGGGGTTGGTGGAGTGTCGGTGGGGACTATGGAGGTGTTTTGGTGGGGGATGGTGGGGACTATGGAGGTGTTTTGGTGGGGGATGGTGGAGTGTCGGTGGGGACTATGGGGGTGTTTTGGTGGGGGTTGGTGGAGTGTCGGTGGGGACTATGGAGGTGTTTTGGTGGAGTGTCGGTGGGGACTATGGAGGTGTTTTGGTGGGGGATGGTGGGGACTATGGAGGTGTTTTGGTGGGGGATGGTGGAGTGTCGGTGGGGACTATGGGGGTGTTTTGGTGGGGGTTGGTGGAGTGTCGGTGGGGACTATGGAGGTGTTTTGGTGGGGGATGGTGGGGACTATGGAGGTGTTTTGGTGGGGGATGGTGGAGTGTCGGTGGGGACTATGGGGGTGTTTTGGTGGGGGTTGGTGGAGTGTCGGTGGGGACTATGGAGGTGTTTTGGTGGAGTGTCGGTGGGGACTATGGAGGTGTTTTGGTGGGGGATGGTGGGGACTATGGAGGTGTTTTGGTGGAGTGTCGGTGGGGACTATGAGGGTGTTTTGGTGGGGGTTGGTGGAGTGTCGGTGGGGACTATGGGGGTGTTTTGGTGGGGAATGGTGGAGTGTCGGTGGGGACTATGGGGGTGTTTTGGTGGGGGTTGGTGGAGTGTCGGTGGGGACTATGGAGGTGTTTTGGTGTGGGATGGTGGAGTGTCGGTGGGGACTATGGGGGTGTTTTGGTGGGGGTTGGTGGAGTGTCGGTGGGGACTATGGAGGTGTTTTGGTGGGGGATGGTGGAGTGTCGGTGGGGACTATGGAGGTGTTTTGGTGGGGGTTGGTGGAGTGTTGGTGGGGACTATGGAGGTGTTTTGGTGGGGGATGGTGGAGTGTCGGTGGGGACTATGGGGGTGTTTTGGTGGGGGTTGGTGGAGTGTCGGTGGGGACTATGAAGGTGTTTTGGTGGGGGATGGTGAGGACTATGGAGGTGTTTTGGTGGGGGATGGTGGAGTGTCGGTGGGGACTATGGGGGTGTTTTGGTGGGGGTTGGTGGAGTGTCGGTGGGGACTATGAAGGTGTTTTGGTGGGGGATGGTGGGGACTATGGAGGTGTTTTGGTGGGGGATGGTGGAGTGTCGGTGGGGACTATGGGGGTGTTTTGGTGGGGGTTGGTGGAGTGTCGGTGGGGACTATGGAGGTGTTTTGGTGGGGGATGGTGGGGACTATGGAGGTGTTTTGGTGGGGGATGGTGGAGTGTCGGTGGGGACTATGGGGGTGTTTTGGTGGGGGTTGGTGGAGTGTCGGTGGGGACTATGGAGGTGTTTTGGTGGGGGATGGTGGGGACTATGGAGGTGTTTTGGTGGGGGATGGTGGAGTGTCGGTGGGGACTATGGGGGTGTTTTGGTGGGGGTTGGTGGAGTGTCGGTGGGGACTATGGAGGTGTTTTGGTGGAGTGTCGGTGGGGACTATGGAGGTATTTTGGTGGGGGATGGTGGGGACTATGGAGGTGTTTTGGTGGGGGATGGTGGAGTGTCGGTGGGGACTATGGGGGTGTTTTGGTGGGGGTTGGTGGAGTGTCGGTGGGGACTATGGAGGTGTTTTGGTGGAGTGTCGGTGGGGACTATGGAGGTGTTTTGGTGGGGGATGGTGGGGACTATGGAGGTGTTTTGGTGGAGTGTCGGTGGGGACTATGGAGGTGTTTTGGTGGGGGATGGTGGGGACTATGGAGGTGTTTTGGTGGGGGATGGTGGAGTGTCGGTGGGGACTATGGGGGTGTTTTGGTGGGGGTTGGTGGAGTGTCGGTGGGGACTATGGAGGTGTTTTGGTGGGGGATGGTGGGGACTATGGAGGTGTTTTGGTGGGGGATGGTGGAGTGTCGGTGGGGACTATGGGGGTGTTTTGGTGGGGGTTGGTGGAGTGTCGGTGGGGACTATGGAGGTGTTTTGGTGGAGTGTCGGTGGGGACTATGGAGGTGTTTTGGTGGGGGATGGTGGGGACTATGGAGGTGTTTTGGTGGGGGATGGTGGGGACTATGGAGGTGTTTTGGTGGAGTGTCGGTGGGGACTATGGGGGTGTTTTGGTGGGGGTTGGTGGAGTGTCGGTGGGGACTATGGAGGTGTTTTGGTGGAGTGTCGGTGGGGACTATGGAGGTGTTTTGGTGGGGGATGGTGGAGTGTCGGTGGGGACTATGGGGGTGTTTTGGTGGGGGTTGGTGGAGTGTCGGTGGGGACTATGGAGGTGTTTTGGTGGAGTGTCGGTGGGGACTATGGAGGTGTTTTGGTGGGGGATGGTGGAGTGTCGGTGGGGACTATGGGGGTGTTTTGGTGGGGGATGGTGGAGTGTCGGTGGGGACTATGGGGGTGTTTTGGTGGGGGTTGGTGGAGTGTCGGTGGGGACTATGGAGGTGTTTTGGTGGGGGATGGTGGGGACTATGGAGGTGTTTTGGTGGGGGATGGTGGAGTGTCGGTGGGGACTATGGAGGTGTTTTGGTGGGGGTTGGTGGAGTGTCGGTGGGGACTATGGAGGTGTTTTGGTGGAGTGTCGGTGGGGACTATGGAGGTGTTTTGGTGGGGGATGGTGGGGACTATGGAGGTGTTTTGGTGGAGTGTCGGTGGGGACTATGGAGGTGTTTTGGTGGGGGATGGTGGGGACTATGGAGGTGTTTTGGTGGGGGATGGTGGAGTGTCGGTGGGGACTATGGGGGTGTTTTGGTGGGGGTTGGTGGAGTGTCGGTGGGGACTATGGAGGTGTTTTGGTGGGGGATGGTGGGGACTATGGAGGTGTTTTGGTGGGGGATGGTGGAGTGTCGGTGGGGACTATGGGGGTGTTTTGGTGGGGGTTGGTGGAGTGTCGGTGGGGACTATGGAGGTGTTTTGGTGGAGTGTCGGTGGGGACTATGGAGGTGTTTTGGTGGGGGATGGTGGGGACTATGGAGGTGTTTTGGTGGGGGATGGTGGGGACTATGGAGGTGTTTTGGTGGAGTGTCGGTGGGGACTATGGGGGTGTTTTGGTGGGGGTTGGTGGAGTGTCGGTGGGGACTATGGAGGTGTTTTGGTGGAGTGTCGGTGGGGACTATGGAGGTGTTTTGGTGGGGGATGGTGGAGTGTCGGTGGGGACTATGGGGGTGTTTTGGTGGGGGTTGGTGGAGTGTCGGTGGGGACTATGGAGGTGTTTTGGTGGAGTGTCGGTGGGGACTATGGAGGTGTTTTGGTGGGGGATGGTGGAGTGTCGGTGGGGACTATGGGGGTGTTTTGGTGGGGGATGGTGGAGTGTCGGTGGGGACTATGGGGGTGTTTTGGTGGGGGTTGGTGGAGTGTCGGTGGGGACTATGGAGGTGTTTTGGTGGGGGATGGTGGGGACTATGGAGGTGTTTTGGTGGGGGATGGTGGAGTGTCGGTGGGGACTATGGGGGTGTTTTGGTGGGGGTTGGTGGAGTGTCGGTGGGGACTATGGAGGTGTTTTGGTGGAGTGTCGGTGGGGACTATGGAGGTGTTTTGGTGGGGGATGGTGGGGACTATGGAGGTGTTTTGGTGGAGTGTCGGTGGGGACTATGGAGGTGTTTTGGTGGGGGATGGTGGGGACTATGGAGGTGTTTTGGTGGGGGATGGTGGAGTGTCGGTGGGGACTATGGGGGTGTTTTGGTGGGGGTTGGTGGAGTGTCGGTGGGGACTATGGAGGTGTTTTGGTGGGGGATGGTGGGGACTATGGAGGTGTTTTGGTGGGGGATGGTGGAGTGTCGGTGGGGACTATGGGGGTGTTTTGGTGGGGGTTGGTGGAGTGTCGGTGGGGACTATGGAGGTGTTTTGGTGGAGTGTCGGTGGGGACTATGGAGGTGTTTTGGTGGGGGATGGTGGGGACTATGGAGGTGTTTTGGTGGGGGATGGTGGGGACTATGGAGGTGTTTTGGTGGAGTGTCGGTGGGGACTATGGGGGTGTTTTGGTGGGGGTTGGTGGAGTGTCGGTGGGGACTATGGAGGTGTTTTGGTGGAGTGTCGGTGGGGACTATGGAGGTGTTTTGGTGGGGGATGGTGGAGTGTCGGTGGGGACTATGGGGGTGTTTTGGTGGGGGTTGGTGGAGTGTCGGTGGGGACTATGGAGGTGTTTTGGTGGAGTGTCGGTGGGGACTATGGAGGTGTTTTGGTGGGGGATGGTGGAGTGTCGGTGGGGACTATGGGGGTGTTTTGGTGGGGGATGGTGGAGTGTCGGTGGGGACTATGGGGGTGTTTTGGTGGGGGTTGGTGGAGTGTCGGTGGGGACTATGGAGGTGTTTTGGTGGGGGATGGTGGGGACTATGGAGGTGTTTTGGTGGGGGATGGTGGAGTGTCGGTGGGGACTATGGGGGTGTTTTGGTGGAGTGTCGGTGGGGACTATGGAGGTGTTTTGGTGGGGGATGGTGGAGTGTCGGTGGGGACTATGGAGGTGTTTTGGTGGAGTGTCGGTGGGGACTATGGAGGTGTTTTGGTGGGGGTTGGTGGAGTGTCGGTGGGGACTATGGAGGTGTTTTGGTGGAGTGTCGGTGGGGACTATGGAGGTGTTTTGGTGGGGGATGGTGGGGTGTCGGTGGGGACTATGGAGGTGTTTTGGTGGGGGTCGGTGGAGTGTCGGTGGGGACTATGGAGGTGTTTTGGTGGGGGATGGTGGGGACTATGGAGGTGTTTTGGTGGGGGATGGTGGAGTGTCGGTGGGGACTATGGGGGTGTTTTGGTGGGGGTTGGTGGAGTGTCGGTGGGGACTATGGAGGTGTTTTGGTGGGGGATGGTGGGGACTATGGAGGTGTTTTGGTGGGGGATGGTGGAGTGTCGGTGGGGACTATGGAGGTGTTTTGGTGGAGTGTCGGTGGGGACTATGGGGGTGTTTTGGTGGAGTGTCGGTGGGGACTATGGAGGTGTTTTGGTGGGGGATGGTGGGGACTATGGAGGTGTGTCGGTGGGGGATGGTGGAGTGTCGGTGGGGACTATGGAGGTGTTTTGGTGGGGGATGGTGGGGACTATGGGGGTGTTTTGGTGGAGTGTCGGTGGGGACTATGGGGGAGTGTCGGTGGGGACTATGGAGGTGTTTTGGTGGAGTGTCGGTGGGGACTATGGGGGTGTTTTGGTGGAGTGTCGGTGGGGACTATGGGGGTGTTTTGGTGGAGTGTCGGTGGGGACTATGGAGGTGTTTTGGTGGAGTGTCGGTGGGGACTATGGGGGTGTTTTGGTGGAGTGTCGGTGGGGACTATGGAGGTGTTTGGGTGGTGGTTGGTGGAGTGTCGGTGGGGACTATGGGGGTGTTTCGGTGGAGTGTCGGTGGGGACTATGGAGGTGTTTCGGTTGCAATGGTTGTTTTTGCGGATGACTGTACTCCCGGCAGTGTAGGTGGATGACCTGGATTCAGATCTCTAACAGATAATTATAGATGTGAAACGCGTTGGCTCTGTGGGAAGACGGGCGGGCGGAAGTCATGGTAACATTTCCAAACAAACAGAGTTGAGAAGAACAGAAATGAATAGTACGAGTGTAAGCTCTTGTGCACAGATGAGGTGTCACCGGGATTTTCAACATAAAACACAAACAGCAAAAAAACAAAAACAAAGTTCAGCAGAAGAATAAAAATATAGAAAAGTTCCCGGAATCGGCCCCTTTGTATCCATCTGACGGTCCCACACGTGTCTCTTATTGTAGATTGAAGGTCTCTTCTGCCCATCTAAACATTCATTGCAAACCATTGTGGGGGGGGGGGGTCTTTACCCAGAAGGAATATTGGTGGGATTTGGGACAATGTGGTCACCAAGGGAGGAGGTGCATCACTGCCAGTCTGTATACAGCCTTAGCCTTGGGCCCAGTTTATAATCCCTCACCCATGGTCCCTCACACACAATCCCTCACACATCATCCCTCATCCCTGGTCCCTCACACACAGCCCCTCACACACGATCCCTCACCCATGGTCCCTCACACACGATCCCTCACACACGATCCCTCACACATGATCCCTCACCCATGGTCCCTCACACACGATCCCTCACACATGATCCCTCACCCATGGTCCCTCACACACGATCCCTAACACACGATCCCTCACACACATCCCCTCACACACGATCCCTCACACACAGCCCCTCACACACGATCCTTCACACATGATCCCTCACCCATGGTCCCTCACACACGATCCCTAACACACGATCCCTCACACACAGCCCCTCACACACGATCCCTCACACACAGCCCCTCACACACAGCCCCTCACACACGATCCCTCACACATGATCCCTCACCCATGGTCCCTCACACACGATCCCTAACACACGATCCCTCACACACAGCCCCTCACACATGATCCCTCACACACGATCCCTCACACACAGCCCCTCACACACGATCCCTCACACATGGTCCCTCACACATGATCCCTCACACATGATCCCTCACACACAGCCCCTCACACACGATCCCTCACACACGATCCCTCACACACAGCCCCTCACACACGATCCCTCACACACAGCCCCTCACACAAGATCCCTCACACACAGCCCCTCACACATGATCCCTCACACACAATCCCTCACACATGATCCCTCACACACAGCCCCTCACACACGATCCCTCACACACGATCCCTCACACACAGCCCCTCACACATGATCCCTCACACACAATCCCTCACACATGATCCCTCACACACAGCCCCTCACACACGATCCCTCACACACGATCCCTCACACACGATCCCTCACACACGATCCCTCACACACAGCCCCTCACACATGATCCCTCACACACGGCCCCTCTCGTGTCCAGGTGACCGGCTCAGTTGATTGGCCTCCCTACTTTCCCACCATCATTATCTTGTAGCCCCCCTTCCATTATTATCTCTTCTTGTCCCATTCTATGCAGATTTCTCCGACTTGATGGACAATTTCCTGTTTACTCTCCACACATAATTCACAAGGAGGAGAGTAATAATAGGCTTTGTAATTACATTTCACGACTTTCAAGTGTCTGTGTGAGAGGTGAGAGGTGTCAGGCAGCCAGTAATCCCTGTATTTGTGTGTAACAAAGAGAGGGATCATTAAAGGAGAGGGTGGTGCACACCTATGGAGGGGGAGAGCGGGAGAGCAGGTTAGGGCTTGTGGAAGTCGTCTGACCAGTATGACGGACTCTACGCAGGAAGCCTCCCATTCCCATCGCTGGCAGTGCCAGGCTCTTCTATGAGAAGGTGCCCCATGATGGCATCCATAGAGGCTCTTCTATGAGAAGGTGCCCCATGATGGCATCCAAAAAGGCTCTTCTATGAGAAGGTGCCCCATGATGGCATCCATAGAGGCTCTTCTATGAGAAGGTGCCCCGTGATGGCATCCATAGAGGCTCTTCTATGAGAAGGTGCCCCATGATGGCATCCAAAAAGGCTCTTCTATGAGAAGGTGCCCCATGATGGCATCCATAGAGGCTCTTCTATGAGAAGGTGCCCCGTGATGGCATCCATAGAGGCTCTTCTATGAGAAGGTGCCCCATGATGGCATCCAAAAAGGCTCTTCTATGAGAAGGTGCCCCATGATGGCATCCATAGAGGCTCTTCTATGAGAAGGTGCCCCACGATGGCATCCATAGAGGCTCTTCTATGAGAAGGTGCCCCACGATGGCATCCATAGAGGCTCTTCTATGAGAAGGTGCCCCACGATGGCATCCATAGAGGCTCTTCTATGAGAAGGTGCCCCACGATGGCATCCATAGAGGCTCTTCTATGAGAAGGTGCCCCACGATGGCATCCATAGAGGCTCTTCTATGAGAAGGTGCCCCACGATGGCATGCATAGAGGCTCTTCTATGAGAAGGTGCCCCACGATGGCATGCATAGAGGCTCTTCTATGAGAAGGTGCCCCACGATGGCATCCATAGAGGCTCTTCTATGAGAAGGTGCCCCACGATGGCATGCATAGAGGCTCTTCTATGAGAAGGTGCCCCACGATGGCATCCATAGAGGCTCTTCTACGAGAAGGTGCCCCACGATGGCATCCATAGAGGCTCTTCTACGAGAAGGTGCCCCACGATGGCATCCATAGAGGCTCTTCTACGAGAAGGTGCCCCACGATGGCATCCATAGAGGCTCTTCTACGAGAAGGTGCCCCACGATGGCATCCATAGAGGCTCTTCTACGAGAAGGTGCCCCACGATGGCATCCATAGAGGCTCTTCTACGAGAAGGTGCCCCACGATGGCATCCATAGAGGCTCTTCTACGAGAAGGTGCCCCACGATGGCATCCATAGAGGCTCTTCTATGAGAAGGTGCCCCACGATGGCATCCATAGAGGCTCTTCTACGAGAGGGTTCCCCATGATGGCATCCATAGAGGCTCTTCTATGAGAAGGTGCCCCACGATGGCATGCATAGAGGCTCTTCTATGAGAAGGTGCCCCACGATGGCATCCATAGAGGCTCTTCTACGAGAGATAAGGAGATAAGTGGGGACCTTTCCCACACTATGAGATGAAGGCTCTGATTGGTTGGATTGTTTCCAATGGGAATGGACCTCTGTGGGTCTGGCCCGTCTTCCATGGTCCCGGACAGAAGTTCTGATTTAGGCGTTTTGGTGAGACGTCTCATGAGTAAGGACACGACGGCTGGTTGTGAAACGCGTTTCCGGCTGGGTGTGCTGAGAAAGCAATCATTGCATTTCAGATCTGCAATCAGCCAAATGAAGCTGAAAATGTTGAAGTATTTTTCTCAGGAAAAACCAGTCGGTCCGGATTCCATCGATCGCTCCGGCGCGGCATCGTGCAAAAACTTGCTAATCCTTCTGCCAAAAGAGCTGTCAAAGCTGAGAAAGGGGCGCCGAGCGACGAGTCAGCGATTTCCAGATAATGCACCTGGCGGTCTGCCGGAGCCAATCATCTGATTCATGTCAGGAAGAGATTCATCACCGATCGTTTATCATCGATCGTTCACCAGATACCGAGAGGAGGCACCAGATCCCCCCAACCCACATCATCCAATCGGCCTGCCAATGTAGAGATACAAAGACGATAGGAGGAGGGAGGAGCTCCATCGTGGGATTGGTATTGTGATGGGTCAGGCTGCTCCGGGGCCCCTACAATAAACATCTCAGGAGCCCCAGAGAAGCTTCTCATTTATCCTCACAACTGGTGCCCATTCCTGGGCAACATTCTGCCACCATCACAGCTTTCCTGGTAATAACATTGACAACAAGTAACATACTAAGCAGTCAGGAACCCTACAGTTGGTAGTCGGGGCCCCATCACTCGATCTATTTATAGTGGGTGGGTCCAAGAGAGAAACCTGTCCAGTCCTGATAGGATGGGACGGGCGCACCACTGGCAGAACATTCCACCGCCGGCACCTGTCTAATCTACTGATCGTTTCTTTCTCAATGGCCGATGAGCCAACATTTTCCTCTGATGCCGCGCACACACGATCGGATTTTCTGTCGGAAAAACCTTGGATGGTTTTACCAACGGAATTCCGCTCAAGCTCGGCTTGCATACACACGGTCACACAAAAATTCTCTGAACTCTCGCCCTTCAAGAACGTGGTGATGTACAACACTACAACGAGCCGAGAAAATGAAGTTCAATGCTTCAGAGCATGCGTAGAATTGTTTCCGAGCATGCGTTCCCAACCAAAAGCTCACATCGAACTTTTCTTGTTGGAAGATCCGATGGTGTGTACGCGGCATTAGAGGACTAAGGTGGGTCTGCCTTCTACTTTGGCCTCTAGAGGGGAAGTGGGACGGATTCCACTTGTGACAACTGGGGGGGCGGGGGGGGTCCAGATCTACTTTTGTAGGATTTGATATCAGAAAACAAGAAAAGAAAATCACTTTATTATAAGATTGGAGAGAAGTTCCTCACATTATGTTATGGATTCCATTATCCCTGAAAATAAATGGCGTCACTGAGACGTCTGCGAGTCATCAGACCGATCTACAGGAATAGAAACGATCGTTTCCCCCCTACAAACAAGAATTCATCGAATGGAAGGTTCACAGAGATAAAGCACCAGGTTCAGGTCTCCAGATTCCGTAATGTTATTATTCCCACCCAATCGTTACTCCGTGTCACATGATATTATTCCCACACAATCGTTACTCCATGTCACATGTTATTATTCCCACCCAATCGCTACTCCATGTCACATGTTATTATTCCCACCCAATCGTTACTCCGTGTCACATGTTATTATTCCCACCCAATCCTTACTCCATGTCACATGTTATTATTCCCACCCAATCGCTACTCCGTGTCACATGTTATTATTCCCACCCAATCGCTACTCCATGTCACATGTTATTATTCCCACCCAATCGCTACTCCATGTCACATGTTATTATTCCCACCCAATCGTTACTCCGTGTCACATGTTATTATTCCCACCCAATCCTTACTCCATGTCACATGTTATTATTCCCACCCAATCGCTACTCCATGTCACATGTTATTATTCCCACCCAATCGTTACTCCATGTCACATGTTATTATTCCCACCCAATCGCTACTCCGTGTCACATGTTATTATTCCCACCCAATCGCTACTCCATGTCACATGTTATTATTCCCACCCAATCGTTACTCCATGTCACATGTTATTATTCCCACCCAATCGTTACTCCATGTCACATGTTATTATTCCCACCCAATCGCTACTCCGTGTCACATGTTATTATTCCCACCCAATCGCTACTCCATGTCACATGTTATTATTCCCACCCAATCGTTACTCCATGTCACATGTTATTATTCCCACCCAATCGCTACTCCATGTCACATGTTATTATTCCCACCCAATCGCTACTCCGTGTCACATGTTATTATTCCCACCCAATCGCTACTCCATGTCACATGTTATTATTCCCACCCAATCGCTAGTCCATGTCACATGTTATTATTCCCACCCAATCGCTACTCCATGTCACATGTTATTATTCCCACACAATCGTTACTCCATGTCACATGTTATTATTCCCACCCAATCGTTACTCCGTGTCACATGTTATTATTCCCACACAATCGTTACTCCATGTCACATGTTATTATTCCCACCCAATCGTTACTCCATGTCACATGTTATTATTCCCACCCAATCCTTACTCCATGTCACATGTTATTATTCCCACCCAATCGTTACTCCGTGTCACATGTTATTATTCCCACCCAATCGTTACTCCATGTCACATGATATTATTCCCACCCAATCGTTACTCCATGTCACATGATATTATTCCCACCCAATCGTTACTCCATGTCACATGTTAATATTCCCACCCAATCGTTACTCCATGTCACATGTTATTATTCCCACCTGTCATGGACCTTGAGATATTAAAGTGTTTCTACTTGACATATGTTATACAGGAGAGGGACATTCAATGCAAGGCTTTTGAAATGCTAAGTGGAACCAGCTTGCGAAATACCTTTTATTGTGTTCTGCAGGTTAAGAGCGGGTGTCGGAGTCAGGCCGTCTAGCTGGAACCAGGTTATTGTGTACATTGATTACCCCCTGGGGCTTCTGTCTCAATACACAAGTCTTTCTATCCAAGCTATTGGACCAATCCCTGTTGACAATTTCAAGTCCTCATTTGCATGGTCAAGGGGGACCTGAGTGAAGACTGGATATACTTTACAATTGACCAATAGGAAAGCGGTTGTTGGGAGTGGGATGTTCCAAAATTCTGTATAAAAGTGTGCTGTGTACTTGAAATAAAGAGTCCTGTTGGAACTTACATACAGCCTGCCTGGTGTTTGTTCTTAATGGGTCCGAATGGCACATAGCTGTAATTCGGATCCCGGAACCTTGGATGACTGGACCATCAGACGTTGCAATCTGCAAGCTGACTCACTGGTAGCAGAGGAGTGTCGGGAGAGCAGGACCTGGGCGAGGAAGGATCTCGTCACATTGGTTGGCAGCGGTGGGATTTGCTCTCCAGTTACTGGGACAACTCCAAACCACCACCATGAATGACCAGCTATGCAGCCTGGAGGAGAACCATGCTAAAAGACTTGCTTGAGAGCCGTGGAGGGACCGGTGGGAAGAACAAGGCCACCCTGATCATTGCGCTAGCCGAGATGGATCAGAGGGATGGTGATGCAGGACCCCGGTCAGTTGAAGACTTGTTCCAGCAGCGAGTTCAACAGCGGTTGGCATTATATGGTGCGAACCCATCAGAGACCGCCATACAGAATACCATTAGAGACCTCCAGCGGCAGGATGAGAGAGAACGAGAGTGGCAACAGAGAGAACGAGAGCGACAACAGAGAGAACGAGAGCGGCAACAGGAGCTGAGAATTGCAGAAATACAGCGATCGGTGACAACGCCTAAAGAAGCAGCACCAAATGAAAGAAGAGGAGAGGTACAGATATCAGTAACCATGGAAGAGGAATTCAGAAGGAGGTTGCGAGAGAAGCAGATACAGCGCAGAGGACCAGTATCAGAGGAGGTCCTGCTTGGATGGTCTGATTCGATCCGCTGCGAACTCTGGAAAGAAGCGCTAGCCTGCGAGCAGCGACACCAGGGAAAAGCTCTCCCCTCCATCCATGTAAGGTACTGGTCACAGTATGAAGTACGGATGTTGTTATTGGGGGAACAACCAAAACAGGAGTGGACAGCAGAGTTAAGCAGGCTGATCCGGGAAGAGATGCGGTTGGACGAGAGCTACAGAGCCCTCCGGTGGTATGTAGTCCAAGAGTGCCCGTGGTCAGCGGATGACAGCCCCACGGAAGGCTTTGACTATGATGGCCTGGGATTGTTGTATTGGAGGATGTCCAGGGATCCCAACTTTGGGAGCGATCGGGAGTGGCGTTGGGAGGAAATAATGGAGCACAGAGAGCGAAGACTGAATGTCCCGGAAGTGCACTGGTTACAGGAAGATTTGGAATTCCTGGCCGCTCAGGAATGGGAACTGGAAATTGCCTACAAACAGCTGCTAGACTCCGCTCAGCAGCAGGGTGAGGTTCCCTTTACCTGGGACTATGAGGAAATATCAGCTGACAGTGATGAAATCCTGGCTGATGAATCAGCAGTGGAAAATCGGGAGCTTGCCATTCCCAAAGCTGAAGTGCTGACCGCAGGGCCGAGCTCTGCTAACCTCTGCTCAGTACCCATAGCATCTTCTGGGTTCCATGGACAGGAGATGGTGAACCTCTATCCCCAGACACCAGTTGTAGAGACAGGGGATTTGATAGACTTTTCTGCTGAGGAAGAACAACCTGGGGAGCCTCCAACAGAAGAGCTGGTATCAGGGCCAAACTTCACTGTGCTCTGCCCAGCACCAAGGACAGTATTTGTGGAGTTACAAGGAACTTCCCCAGCTGAAGCGCTGGTCACCGGACAGAGGGATCAAGACCTCTGCCCCACCCCTGTGGCAGTTCCGGAGGCTCAGGGTGAGAAGATGGCGATCACTCCCCAGCCACAGATTACAGAATGTATGGACTGTTCAGAGGATGTTATGGATTATGCACCCCCAGCAGAAGTGCTGGCAACAGGGCAGAATGCTAGCCATCTCTGCCCAGCACCGGGACCAACTGTGGAGTTCCAGGGAGCCGGGGCGGTTGGCCCCCCTCCGCAGCAACAAGCTGAGGTAGTGAAGCTGTTACTCCCAGCTGAATCACTGGCAGCAGGGCAGGATGCTACTGGCTGCTGCACACCACTACAGCTTGAGCGGATATCGGTGGATGGGACTGTGGTCCCCACTCACATCAACCCAGCGGAAGAGCTGGCAACAGAGCAGAGTGCCCCGGGCCTCTGCTCTCAACTAACAGAAGAGGGGGTTCCGGTGGTAGTGGATGGGACTCCGATCTCCACGGACACAACCCCAGAACATGGTGCGGCACTGAGACAGGAGGATGTCGGCTTTGCTTTGCAAGCACCGGGGGATTTTTACCTAGCCTCAGTGGATGGGACTGCAGTCTCCACTGGTATACCCCAGGAATGGTGGCCAGTTGGCCCAGATTCCCAACGGCATGATGAACTGAGCCCAGCCACCCTGTCTTCTCTCCAGCGGCTGAAAGGACTCCAGGGAGAAGGGCCAGTCCAGGCCTCTCCCCAGCGGCAGGCGTGTTCTCTGAGAGAGGCAGAGATTGGCTGGGTGAGTAATGCTCTGTTTGGGACAAGGTATCTGGGGTACTGGGTGGGTACCGGAATTGGGATCTCTCCCAGTGTTAGTCTCCTGCCAAAGGGGGAGATGTGTGACAGACCTAGCCGGGACAGGGGCTTTTGGAGAGGACTGAATGTGAGCCTCTTGCCATCCGATTATGGGCCAGGACCTCAAAACAGGAAGGCAGATGGGTCATCCCAGCGGACAGTCCTGGAACCTTAAGACTACTTTTCCAACATCCTCGAGTTGACCCGTTTGGGTCCCACTGCGGCTGTTGGACTGGTTCCCAGGGGAAGTAATGTCATGGACCTTGAGATATTAAAGTGTTTCTACTTGACATATGTTACACAGGAGAGGGACATTCAATGCAAGGCTTTTGAAATGCTAAGTGGAACCAGCTTGCGAAATACCTTTTATTGTGTTCTGCAGGTTAAGAGCGGGTGTCGGAGTCAGGCCGTCTAGCTGGAACCAGGTTATTGTGTACATTGATTACCCCCTGGGGCTTCTGTCTCAATACACAAGTCTTTCTATCCAAGCTATTGGACCAATCCCTGTTGACAATTTCAAGTCCTCATTTGCATGGTCAAGGGGGACCTGAGTGAAGACTGGATATACTTTACAATTGACCAATAGGAAAGCGGTTGTTGGGAGTGGGATGTTCCAAAATTCTGTATAAAAGTGTGCTGTGTACTTGAAATAAAGAGTCCTGTTGGAACTTACATACAGCCTGCCTGGTGTTTGTTCTTAATGGGTCTGAATGGCACATAGCTGTAATTCGGATCCCGGAACCTTGGATGACTGGACCATCAGACGTTGCAATCTGCAAGCTGACTCACTGGTAGCAGAGGAGTGTCGGGAGAGCAGGACCTGGGCGAGGAAGGATCTCGTCACACCACCCAATCCTTACTCCATGTCACATGTTATTATTCCCACCCAATCGTTACTCCGTGTCACATGTTATTATTCCCACCCAATCGCTACTCCGTGTCACATGATATTATTCCCACCCAATCGCTACTCCATGTCACATGTTATTATTCCCACCCAATCGTTACTCCATGTCACATGTTAAAGCGGGGGTTCACCCTTAGAGGGCACTTTTCCCCCTTAGATTCCTGCTCGTTTTTACTAGGGGAATCGGCTATTTATTTTAAAATATGTGCAGTACTTACCCGTTTACGAGATGCATCCTCTCCGTCGCTTCCGGGTATGGGCTTCGGGAATGGGCGTTCCTTCTTGATTGACAGGCTTCCGAGAGGCTTCCGACGGTCGCATCCATCGCGTCACGATTTTCCGAAAGAAGCCGAACGTCGGTGCGCAGGCGCAGTATAGAGCCGCACCGACGTTCGGCTTCTTTCGGCTACGAGTGACGCGATGGATGCGACCGTCGGAAGCCTCTCGGAAGACTGTCAATCAAGAAGGAACGCCCGCTCCCGAAGACCCATACCCGGAAGCGACGGAAGAAGATGCATCTCGAAAACGGGTAAGTACGGATCATATTTTAAAACAACTAGCCGATTCCCCTAGACCGAACGAGCAGGAAGCTAAGGGGAGAATTTTTTTGTTTTTACAAATGGGTGAACTCCCGCTTTAATATTCCCACCCAATCGTTACTCCATGTCACATGTTATTATTCCCACCCAATCCTTACTCCATGTCACATGTTATTATTCCCACCCAATCGTTACTCTGTGTCACATGTTATTATTCCCACCCAATCGCTACTCCGTGTCACATGATATTATTCCCACCCAATCGCTACTCCATGTCACATGTTATTATTCCCACCCAATCCTTACTCCATGTCACATGTTATTATTCCCACCCAATCGCTAGTCCATGTCACATGTTATTATTCCCACCCAATCGTTACTCCATGTCACATGTTATTATTCCCACCCAATCGCTACTCCATGTCACATGTTATTATTCCCACCCAATCGTTACTCCATGTCACATGTTATTATTCCCACCCAATCCTTACTCCATGTCACATGTTATTATTCCCACCCAATCCTTACTCCATGTCACATGTTATTATTCCCACCCAATCGTTACTCCGTGTCACATGTTATTATTCCCACCCAATCGTTACTCCATGTCACATGTTATTATTCCCACCCAATCGCTACTCCATGTCACATGTTATTATTCCCACCCAATCGTTACTCCATGTCACATGTTATTATTCCCACCCAATCGTTACTCCATGTCACATGTTATTATTCCCACCCAATCGTTACTCCATGTCACATGATATTATTCCCACCCAATCGCTACTCCATGTCACATGTTATTATTCCCACCCAATTGTTACTCCATGTCACATGATATTATTCCCACCCAATCGCTACTCCATGTCACATGTTATTATTCCCACCCAATCGTTACTCCATGTCACATGTTATTATTCCCACCCAATCGTTACTCCATGTCACATGTTATTATTCCCACCCAATCGCTACTCCATGTCACATGTTATTATTCCCACCCAATCGTTACTCCATGTCACATGTTATTATTCCCACCCAATCCTTACTCCATGTCACATGTTATTATTCCCACCCAATCGTTACTCCGTGTCACATGTTATTATTCCCACCCAATCGCTACTCCGTGTCACATGATATTATTCCCACCCAATCGCTACTCCATGTCACATGTTATTATTCCCACCCAATCCTTACTCCGTGTCACATGTTATTATTCCCACCCAATCGCTACTCCGTGTCACATGATATTATTCCCACCCAATCGCTACTCCATGTCACATGTTATTATTCCCACCCAATCGTTACTCCATGTCACATGTTATTATTCCCACCCAATCCTTACTCCATGTCACATGTTATTATTCCCACCCAATCGTTACTCCGTGTCACATGTTATTATTCCCACCCAATCGTTACTCCATGTCACATGTTATTATTCCCACCCAATCGCTACTCCATGTCACATGTTATTATTCCCACCCAATCGTTACTCCATGTCACATGTTATTATTCCCACCCAATCGTTACTCCATGTCACATGTTATTATTCCCACCCAATCGTTACTCCATGTCACATGATATTATTCCCACCCAATCGCTACTCCATGTCACATGTTATTATTCCCACCCAATTGTTACTCCATGTCACATGATATTATTCCCACCCAATCGCTACTCCATGTCACATGTTATTATTCCCACCCAATCGTTACTCCATGTCACATGTTATTATTCCCACCCAATCGTTACTCCATGTCACATGTTATTATTCCCACCCAATCGCTACTCCATGTCACATGTTATTATTCCCACCCAATCGTTACTCCATGTCACATGTTATTATTCCCACCCAATCCTTACTCCATGTCACATGTTATTATTCCCACCCAATCGTTACTCCGTGTCACATGTTATTATTCCCACCCAATCGCTACTCCGTGTCACATGATATTATTCCCACCCAATCGCTACTCCATGTCACATGTTATTATTCCCACCCAATCCTTACTCCGTGTCACATGTTATTATTCCCACCCAATCGCTACTCCGTGTCACATGATATTATTCCCACCCAATCGCTACTCCATGTCACATGTTATTATTCCCACCCAATCGTTACTCCATGTCACATGTTATTATTCCCACCCAATCCTTACTCCATGTCACATGTTATTATTCCCACCCAATCGTTACTCCGTGTCACATGTTATTATTCCCACCCAATCGCTACTCCGTGTCACATGATATTATTCCCACCCAATCGTTACTCCATGTCACATGTTATTATTCCCACCCAATCGTTACTCCATGTCACATCAACGATATACCAAGATAATCTTATATGTTCACATAGGAGCCCATCGCTGTGCTGCACCCAACGGACCAGCCCCCCCCCCCCACCAGCAAAAATCCTCTCCCTCCTCCTAAAAAAACTGAGCAATAATCTTCACACTTACCCCTAAGCATGAATTCCCTTTGTAAGCCCAAATTCTCCCCCTAAAAAATTCCCCCGCTTCACTATTTTAGTACAAATCCCCCTCCCCAATACCCTTTCTAGTCGGTGGCGGTGGGTGCTCAAAATTTTTGTGGGGGCGCAAACAAACAAACAAAAAAAAATTGCAGCTTCACTGAGCCATCAAACTCAGCCACTGTGCCATCAATTGTCACCACTGAGCCCATCAATTGTCACCACTGAGCCCATCAATTGTCACCACTGATCCCATTAATTGTCACCACTGTGCCCATCAATTGTCACCACTGTGCCCATCAATTGTCACCACTGTGCCATCAAACTCAGCCACTGTGCCATCAATTGTCACCACTGAGCCCATTAATTGTCACCACAGTGCCCATCAATTGTCACCACTGAGCCCATCAATTGTCACCACTGATCCCATTAATTGTCACCACAGTGCCCATCAATTGTCACCACTGTGCTCATCAATTGTCACCACTGTGCCCATCAATTGTCACCACTGAGCCCATCAATTGTCACCACTGTGCCCATCAATTGTCACCACTGAGCCCATCAATTGTCACCACTGTGCCCATCAATTGTCACCACTGTGCCCATCAGTTGTCACCACTGAGCCCATCAATTGTCACCACTGAGCCCATCAATTGTCACCACTGTGCCCATCAATTGTCACCACTGTGCCCATCAATTGTCACCATTGAGCCCATCAATTGTCACCACTGTGCCCTGTAAAATGCTGCCAGATTGCCCCCCCCCCACCCGGCACTTACCTTTCTCGGTCAGCCATCCTCCCTCCATATCACTCGATGTCTTCTCCCGCCCTCGATGGCGCTTCAGCCAATCAGGTTACTGGTAACCAGAACTGGTGAACCTGATTGACTGAGATGCGCGTCACTGTTAGCCAGCGAACCCAACCCCCCCGTGTGTCCCCTGGTTAACTATTTGGAAGCCGATTAGAGCCCTCAGGCTGTAATCAGGAAGCCTATCAGAGCTGCTGGCCCTGATAGACACTTCCACAGCCAACCAGCTGCCCGGTGCTCACCAGGGGGCCGGCCATTGGAATAGGGGGCTGGCCATCTGAATAGGGGGCTGGCCATTGGAATAGGGGGCTGGCCATTGGAATAGGGGGCCGGCCATTGGAATAGGGGGCTGGCCATCTGAATAGGGGGCTGGCCATTGGAATAGGGGGCTGGCCATCTGAATAGGGGGCCGGCCATTGGAATAGGGGGCTGGCCATCTGAATAGGGGGCCGGCCATCTGAATAGGGGGCTGGCCATCTGAATAGGGGGCTGGCCATCGGAATAGGGGGTTGGCCATCTGAATAGGGGGCCGGCCATCGGAATAGGGGGTCGGCCATCGGAATAGGGGACTGGCCATCGGAATAGGGGGCCGGCCATCGGAATAGGGGGCCGGCCATCGGAATAGGGGACTGGCCATCTGAATAGGGGGCCGGCCATCGGAATAGGGGACTGGCCATCTGAATAGGGGGCCGGCCATCGGAATAGGGGGCCGGCCATCGGAATAGGGGACCGGCCATCGGAATAGGGGGCGGCAGCGACAATACACAGATTCATGCAATGCTATGTATTGTATTCAGTGGCGATGCAGGAGGGAGGGGGCGGCGCCTCAGCGCCCTCTACGGACGCATCGCCACTGATTCTAGCACAGGCATGTCCAAAGTCTGGCCTGCGGGCCAAATGCGGCCCCCCTGTTGATTTTATACGGCCTTCCTGGCGATTTGGATATAGATATTGTTTGTGGCCCCTGGGGGCACAAAAGATATATACCGTATTTATCGGCGCTGCCATGGAGGGGGCAGGGAGGGGGCAGGACGAGCGCCGTCAGATTACAGGAAGAGAATCTCCTGTTTACTCAGCAGCGTCTCTATTGGAAGTCCCGTCACCTGGGATGCCATTGGACGACTGTTCTGTCTATCATAGGAGGCGGGACTTTGTATTAAAGAGGCCACAGAGCAAACAAGAGATTCTCCTTCGAGGCTGCAGATGGGCATCGATCAGGCTGCACCGATGGCAATGGTAAGGCTGCATTCATGGCACATGTGAGGCTGCACCGATGGCAATGGTAAGGCTGCACCGATGGCAATGGTAAGGCTGCACCGATGGCACATGTGAGGCTGCATTGGTTGCAATGGTAAGGCTGCATTCATGGCACATGTGAGGCTGCATTGGTTGCAATGGTAAGGCTGCATTCATGGCACATGTGAGGCTGCATTGGTTGCAATGGTGAGGCTGCATTGGTTGCAATGGTAAGCCCATGCGTGTTATACGCCGATAACGATGGTATATCCAAATAACCGCGCTCATCCTTAGTCCTGAGCAGCGCTCTGGGATTTGTTGGGGCCACAAAATAAATATATACAATGTATCCAAATAACACGCCGAGCTCCTCTCTTCCCCACACAGGCGGGAGAACTCTGATTGGGCCGTGTGTATTAGTCGCTCGGAGGAACACTGAGACCGAATTTTAATGGATCAAAGAATGTCGGCAAAATGGTCGGCCCTCCCGCATGTTCACTTCATCAAATCTGTCCCTCTGCGAAAAAAGTTTGGACACCCCTGTTCTAGCAGCACAACCCCCCAAAATCCCCGCCTTTGTTCAGCAATCAGCACTGCCTGGCAGGTGGAACCTTTATTGTCTTCCTCTGGGGAATGTTTAATTACCGGACACTTCCTCCTTCTTCCTCTAGTGTGAGAGAAAAGCACAGACCATCTTCTATCTGTACCGGGAAGGAGATTGTTCTCCAAAGTTTTCACCCCCTTGGAAAGCGGAGCGAGGAGTGCGGTAAAGGTGCGCCGTCATTGTCGCCGTCATTGTCGCTGTCATTGTCATGATTTGTGTTTTAGGTATGAATGGAGTCGCTGCTCTTAGAAGATATTCTGCAGACAATCCTCATGTTTAAACCTCTAGTCAACGCTGTATCCAGGCCCAGGCCTAGGGCAGCACTTTCCAGGGGGGCAGCACTTTCCAGGGGGGCAGCACGGAAAGAGCCCCTGCCGGCTTGTGCTACACTGTTAGGGCCCTTTCACACTAGCGGACTAGCTCTCTCCGTTTGCGGATTAAAACGGGACATACATGGATGGGTCCCTATGTGATTACCGGTGTCAGCGGATGAACACGGGACATACATGGATGGGTCCCTATGTGATTACCGGTGTCAGCGGATGAAAACGGGACATACATGGATGGGTCCCTATGTGATTACCGGTGTCAGCGGATGAACACGGGACATACATGGATGGGTCCCTATGTGATTACCGGTGTCAGCGGATGAACACGGGACATACATGGATGGGTCCCTATGTGATTACCGGTGTCACCGGATGAAAACGGGACATACATGGATGGGTCCCTATGTGATTACCGGTGTCAGCGGATGAACACGGGACATACATGGATGGGTCCCTATGTGATTACCGGTGTCAGCGGATGAACACGGGACATACATGGATGGGTCCCTATGTGATTACCGGTGTCAGCGGATGAAAACGGGACATACATGGATGGGTCCCTATGTGATTACCGGTGTCAGCGGATGAACACGGGACATACATGGATGGGTCCCTATGTGATTACCGGTGTCAGCGGATGAACACGGACATACATGGATGGGTCCCTATGTGATTACCGGTGTCAGCGGATGAAAGCGGGACATACATGGATGGGTCCCTATGTGATTACCGGTGTCAGCGGATGAAAGCGGGACATACATGGATGGGTCCCTATGTGATTACCGGTGTCAGCGGATGAACACGGACATACATGGATGGGTCCCTATGTGATTACCGGTGTCAGCGGATGAACACGGGACATACATGGATGGGTCCCTATGTGATTACCGGTGTCAGCGGATTAAAACGGGACATACATGGATGGGTCCCTATGTGATTACCGGTGTCAGCGGATGAACACGGGACATACATGGATGGGTCCCTATGTGATTACCGGTGTCAGCGGATGAACACGGGACATATATGGATGGGTCCCTATGTGATTACCGGTGTCAGCGGATGAACACGGACATACATGGATGGGTCCCTATGTGATTACCGGTGTCAGCGGATGAAAGCGGGACATACATGGATGGGTCCCTATGTGATTACCGGTGTCAGCGGATGAACACGGGACATACATGGATGGGTCCCTATGTGATTACCGGTGTCACCGGATGAAAACGGGACATACATGGATGGGTCCCTATGTGATTACCGGTGTCAGCGGATGAACACGGGACATACATGGATGGGTCCCTATGTGATTACCGGTGTCAGCGGATGAACACGGGACATACATGGATGGGTCCCTATGTGATTACCGGTGTCAGCGGATGAAAACGGGACATACATGGATGGGTCCCTATGTGATTACCGGTGTCAGCGGATGAAAGCGGGACATACATGGATGGGTCCCTATGTGATTACCGGTGTCAGCGGATGAAAGCGGGACATACATGGATGGGTCCCTATGTGATTACCGGTGTCAGCGGATGAACACGGACATACATGGATGGGTCCCTATGTGATTACCGGTGTCAGCGGATGAACACGGGACATACATGGATGGGTCCCTATGTGATTACCGGTGTCAGCGGATGAACACGGACATACATGGATGGGTCCCTATGTGATTACCGGTGTCAGCGGATGAACACGGGACATACATGGATGGGTCCCTATGTGATTACCGGTGTCAGCGGATGAACACGGACATACATGGATGGGTCCCTATGTGATTACCGGTGTCAGCGGATGAACACGGGACATACATGGATGGGTCCCTATGTGATTACCGGTGTCAGCGGATGAACACGGGACATACATGGATGGGTCCCTTTGTGATTACCGGTGTCAGCGGATGAACACGGGACATACATGGATGGGTCCCTATGTGATTACCGGTGTCAGCGGATGAACACGGGACATACATGGATGGGTCCCTATGTGATTACCGGTGTCAGCGGATGAACACGGGACATACATGGATGGGTCCCTATGTGATTACCGGTGTCAGCGGATGAACACGGGACATACATGGATGGGTCCCTATGTGATTACCGGTGTCAGCGGATGAAAACGGGACATACATGGATGGGTCCCTATGTGATTACCGGTGTCAGCGGATGAACACGGGACATACATGGATGGGTCCCTATGTGATTACCGGTGTCAGCGGATGAACACGGGACATACATGGATGGGTCCCTATGTGATTACCGGTGTCAGCGGATGAACACGGACATACATGGATGGGTCCCTATGTGATTACCGGTGTCAGCGGATGAACACGGGACATACATGGATGGGTCCCTATGTGATTACCGGTGTCAGCGGATGAACACGGGACATACATGGATGGGTCCCTATGTGATTACCGGTGTCAGCGGATGAACACGGGACATACATGGATGGGTCCCTATGTGATTACCGGTGTCAGCGGATGAACACGGGACATACATGGATGGGTCCCTATGTGATTACCGGTGTCAGCGGATGAACACGGGACATACATGGATGGGTCCCTATGTGATTACCGGTGTCAGCGGATGAACACGGACATACGATCCCCCATAGGTGGAGAGCGGAGGAAACGCACGGCGGTCCCTGAACAATGTGCGGGGACCGCCCTGTCAGCTGCGGAGCTTTGCGCACACGCGGATCATTACTGATCCGCTCCGTGTGAAAGGGCCCTTAGAATGTCACCCAAGCTGCTGACTGTCCTGGACCACAAACCTTCCTCACTGTGCTCTATGTTTTCTGCTGCACCATTGGCATGCTTATATCTTATTGCCCCTGTCAGAGATTTCCCTTCACTTCCTGTCCCCATAGCCAAACAGGAAGTGAGAGCAAATCTATGCAAATTAAGGGAATTTAATGCCCCCCCCCCCAGGCCCTAAGAACTAGTGTCCCCACTCAAAAATTTCATGGTGGGGTTAAACAGAAAGGGGTGTGGCCTTGACAAGAAGGGGTGGGTCTTATTTAAATTAGGGGTGCACGAGTTTAGTCCGGCCTAGGGCAGCACAAAACCTAAATACCCCCCCTGCCCCTAGTCCCGCCTCCATGCAGAGAACTGAACCCCGCCTTGTAATTGGGTTGTGACCCCCTCTGTGGTGATGTTTTCTGCGTCTTTTTACACTTTTCACGGTGAAATCGTTACTTATGGCGCTTAAAGGGTTACTTCATAATAATCCTCCTTTCCCTGCAGACATTCCTCTTCTCACTTCCTCACAAGTTGCTCTATTTCTTCTCTGTTCTGCTTGTCTGATTGTCACTCACCACCGTGACAGGAGGCTTTACTGTGGTGGCCAGTGACGTGCCCCGCCCCCTCCTGGGACGCTATCTCTGAGACTTCAAGGAGGTGTGAATTACTGAGCGCGCCGCAATGCATCCTGGGAAATGTAGTTCTTACATGAACGAGCGCCACAAACCAGGAAGTGAATTCTCATTCACAGAAAGTAGAACCCCGGAGGTGATATAGAGGAAGGAATTTATTACACTCTTCTCTCTCTCTGCCTCGCAGACATTCTTTGGAGGCAAAAAGATTAACCTCTGTGGTGACACCTCTGAGGCAAAAGAAATAATATTACAAGCTCTCGCCAATGGGGCCGTTACACCCGCTGTGCCCAGCTGTCCGTCCCGCCCCTGCATAGGACCCCATCCTTGTGCCTCACCCATAAGTAGCGATCCTTTCATTCTCCACAGATCTGGGCAAAGCGTTGTGCCACCTGGAATATGCTTGGCACTAGTGACCCTCCCGCCCGCACATACAGGGAAAGCACATTTCTAGGAAGTCAGACATCGCTGTAGTGTAGGGTTGCCACCTGTCCGGGGTTTAGCCAGACAGTCCGGGTTTTGAATCAGGAAGACTGAAACCCGGACACTTTATTCAGACCAGGCTGTGGCTCCCAAAGTAACCATGTAGTCACACCAATCTGTTACTGTGTGGGAGGTGCAGGCCGTTGTCTGGGGGCAAGTTCAGCATCACTCGGGCGCAGAGAGATGATGTCACCAAGAGCCACCCTAATAATACTCTCCATGGATCCCCCATTAATACTCTCCATGGGGCACCCCAATAATACTCTCCATGGGGCCCCCCAATAATACTCTCCATGGGGCCCCCCAATAATACTCTCCATGGGGCCCCCCAATAATACTCTCCATGGGGCCCCCCAATAATACTCTCCATGGGGCCCCCCAATAATACTCACCATGGGGCCCCCAATAATACTCTCTATGGGGCACCCCAATAATTCTCTGCATGGGGCCCCCATTAATACTCTCCATGGGGCCCCCCAATAATACTCTCCATGGGGCCCCCCAATAATACTCTCCATGGGGCCCCCCAATAATACTCACCATGGGGCCCCCAATAATACTCTCTATGGGGCACCCCAATAATTCTCTGCATGGGGCCCCCATTAATACTCTCCATGGGGCCCCCATTAATACTCTCCATGGGGCTCCCCATTAATACTCTCCATGGGGCCCCCCATTATTACTCTCCATGGGGCCCCCCATTATTACTCTCCATGGGGCCCCCATTAATACTCTCCATGGGGCCCCCATTAATACTCTCCATGGGGCCCCCATTAATACTCTCCATGGGGCCCCCCATTAATACTCTCCATGGGGCTCCCCATTAATACTCTCCATGGGGCCCCCCATTAATACTCTCCATGGGACACCCAAAGTGTTGGGGTTTGGCTTGAAGAAAAGGTGTCACAATAAAATGATAATTGTCTTTATATTTAGGTCTCATAAACCTTTTATAGTCCTTGTTGGGAATGTTTCGTCCCGGGTTGGTATGTGTGTGGCCACACCGTACAATCAGCGCTCTTCCCTCCAATGAGATGACACGTTTCTGACTCTCTAATAATGGACGATCTTCTCTAATTGCACCTCACCAGTCACACATAATTAGTGATTTCCTCATGAAAGGATGTGTGGTGAGGAATGGAGAAGGAATGACGACCTTCCCAAGCTCAGGATTCTGTGTGTCCCGTGTTCAGGAATGTGAAGGGTCCGGTCTGGATGGAGGATGTCCCCGGTGTGGATGGAGGATGTCCCCGGTGTGGATGGAGGATGTCCCCGGTCTGGATGGAGGATCTCCCCGATCTGGATGGAGGATCTCATCGGTCTGGATGGAGGATCTCCCCGGTGTGGATGGAGGATGTCCCCGGTCTGGATGGAGGATGTCCCCGGTGTGGATGGAGGATGTCCCCGGTGTGGATGGAGGATGTCCCCGGTGTGGATGGAGGATCTCCCCGATCTGGATGGAGGATGTCCCCGGTCTGGATGGAGGATGTCCCCGGTCTGGATGGAGGATGTCCCCGGTCTGGATGAAGGATCTCCCTGGTCTGGATGGAGGATGTCCCCGGTCTGGATGAAGGATCTCCCCGGTCTGGATGGAGGATCTCCCCGGTCTGGAAAGGAGGATGTCCCCGGTGTGGATGGAGGATGTCCCCGGTGTGGATGGAGGATGTCCCCGGTGTGGATGGAGGATGTCCCCGGTGTGGATGGAGGATGTCCCCGGTCTGGAAAGGAGGATGTCCCCGGTGTGGATGGAGGATGTCCCCGGTGTGGATGGAGGATGTCCCCGGTCTGGATGGAGGATCTCCCCGGTCTGGAAAGGAGGATGTCCCCGGTGTGGATGGAGGATCTCCCCGGTCTGGATGGAGGATGTCCCCGGTGTGGATGGAGGATGTCCCCGGTGTGGATGGAGGATGTCCCCGGTCCGGATGGAGGATGTCCCCGGTGTGGATGGGGGATGTCCCCGGTCTGGATGGAGGATGTCCCCGGTCTGGATGGAGGATGTCCCCGGTCTGGATGAAGGATCTCCCCGGTCTGGATGAAGGATTTCCCCGGTCTGGATGGAGGATCTCCCCGGTCTGGAAAGGAGGATGTCCCCGGTGTGGATGGAGGATCTCCCCGGTCTGGATGGAGGATGTCCCCGGTGTGGATGGAGGATGTCCCCGGTCCGGATGGAGGATGTCCCCGGTGTGGATGGAGGATCTCCCCGGTCTGGATGGAGGATGTCCCCGGTCTGGATGGAGGATCTCTCCGGTCTGGAAAGGAGGATGTCCCCGGTGTGGATGGAGGATCTCCCCGGTCTGGATGGAGGATGTCCCCGGTGTGGATGGAGGATGTCCCCGGTCCGGATGGAGGATGTCCCCGGTGTGGATGGAGGATCTCCCCGGTCTGGATGGAGGATGTCCCCGGTCTGGATGGAGGATCTCTCCATATATAACAGCATGTTTCCGATCTCTTGTGTTCTCTAAAAACAATTTCCATTCTTCCAAATCTCAGGATACATTTCCCAGTTGGCAATGGATTCGATCCTATGGAGCCTGAGCGGCACCCACCTTTGTAGGACACACATGTGCGCCGCACACCTTGTTGGGGGATCTGGGCTCACATGACACACGCATGTGGTCCTCACACCTTGTTGGGGGATCTGGGCTCACATGACACACGCATGTGGGCCGCACACCTTGTTGGGGGATCTGGGCTCACATGACACACGCATGTGGTCCTCACACCTTGTTGGGGGATCTGGGCTCACATGACACACGCATGTGGTCCTCACACCTTGTTGGGGGATCTGGGATCACATGACACACGCATGTGGTCCTCACACCTTGTTGGGGGATCTGGGATCACATGACACACGCATGTGGTCCTCACACCTTGTTGGGGGATCTGGGATCACATGACACACGCATGTGGTCCTCACACCTTGTTGGGGGATCTGGGATCACATGACACACGCATGTGGTCCTCACACCTTGTTGGGGGATCTGGGATCACATGACACACGCATGTGGTCCTCACACCTTGTTGTCCCCAGCAGACATGCGTGAGAAGGGAGACAGCAAACCTGATCAGCCAGATTTTTGCCGTGTGTTTTTCTTCCCCTCCCTTCTCCCTCGGCTGTATTGTCTCTGATCTCAGAGCTGGGAGCACCGAGGATCAACACCACAAACCGGCAACTCACAGTCCCTGATTCCTGGAGATCGACACCACAAACGGGCAACTCCCAGTCCCTGATTCCCGAGGATCAACACCACAAACCAGCAACTCCCAGTCCCTGATTCCCGGGGATCAACACCACAAACCGGCAACTCACAGTTCCTGATTCCCGGGGATCAACACCACAAACCGGCAACTCACAGTCCCTGATTCCCGAGGATCAACACCACAAACCGGCAACTCACAGTTCCTGATTCCCGGGGATCAACACCACAAACCGGCAACTCACAGTCCCTGATTCCCGAGGATCAACACCACAAACCAGCAACTCCCAGTCCCTGATTCCTGGGGATCAACACCACAAACCAGCAACTCCCAGTCCCTGATTCCTGGGGATCAACACCACAAACCGGCAACTCCCAGTCCCTGATTCCTGGGGATCAACACCACAAACCAGCAACTCCCAGTCCCTGATTCCTGGGGATCAACACCACAAACCGGCAACTCACAGTCCCTGATTCCCGAGGATCAACACCACAAACCGGCAACTCACAGTTCCTGATTCCCGGGGATCAACACCACAAACCGGCAACTCACAGTCCCTGATTCCCGAGGATCAACACCACAAACCAGCAACTCCCAGTCCCTGATTCCTGGGGATCAACACCACAAACCAGCAACTCCCAGTCCCTGATTCCTGGGGATCAACACCACAAACCAGCAACTCCCAGTCCCTGATT
The DNA here is from genome assembly GCF_905171775.1 of Rana temporaria. NCBI lineage: Eukaryota > Metazoa > Chordata > Amphibia > Anura > Ranidae > Rana > Rana temporaria. The sequence continues at coordinate 121,703,431 of NC_053501.1, forward strand.
CCTGGGGATCAACACCACAAACCGGCAACTCCCAGTCCCTGATTCCTGGGGATCAACACCACAAACCAGCAACTCCCAGTCCCTGATTCCCGAGGATCAACACCACAAACCGGCAACTCACAGTCCCTGATTCCCGAGGATCAACACCACAAACCGGCAACTCACAGTCCCTGATTCCCGAGGATCAACACCACAAACCAACAACTCACAGTTCCTGATTCCCGAGGATCAACACCACAAACCGGCAACTCACAGTCCCTGATTCCCGAGGATCAACACCACAAACCAACAACTCACAGTTCCTGATTCCCGAGGATCAACACCACAAACCAACAACTCACAGTCCCTGATTCCCGAGGATCAACACCACAAACCAGCAACTCCCAGTCCCTGATTCCTGGGGATCAACACCACAAACCAGCAACTCCCAGTCCCTGATTCCTGGGGATCAACACCACAAACCGGCAACTCCCAGTCCCTGATTCCTGGGGATCAACACCACAAACCAGCAACTCCCAGTCCCTGATTCCTGGAGATCGACACCACAAACCGGCAACTCCCAGTCCCTGATTCTTGAGGATCAACACCACAAACCGGCAACTCACAGTCCCTGATTCCCGAGGATCAACACCACAAACCGGCAACTCACAGTCCCTGATTCCCGAGGATCAACACCACAAACCAACAACTCACAGTTCCTGATTCCCGAGGATCAACACCACAAACCGGCAACTCACAGTCCCTGATTCCTGGGGATCGACACCACAAACCAGCAACTCCCAGTCCCTGATTCCCGAGGATCAACACCATAAACCGGCAACTCACAGTTCCTGATTCCTGGGGATCAACACCACAAACCAGCAACTCACAGTCCCTGATTCCCGAGGATCAACACCACAAACCAGCAACTCCCAGTCCCTGATTCCCGAGGATCAACACCACAAACCGGCAACTCACAGTCCCTGATTCCCGAGGATCAACACCACAAACCAGCAACTCCCAGTCCCTGATTCCCGGGGATCGACACCACAAACCGGCAACTCACAGTCCCTGATTAACGAGGATCAACACCACAAACCAACAACTCACAGTCCCTGATTCCCGAGGATCAACACCACAAACCAGCAACTCCCAGTCCCTGATTCCTGGGGATCGACACCACAAACCAACAACTCACAGTCCCTGATTCCCAGGGATCGACACCACAAACCAACAACTCACAGTCCCTGATTCCCAGGGATCGACACCACAAACCAACAACTCACAGTCCCTGATTCCCGAGGATCAACACCACAAACCGGCAACTCACAGTCCCTGATTCCTGGAGATCGACACCACAAACCAGCAACTCACAGTCCCTGATTCCTGGAGATCGACACCACAAACCAGCAACTCACAGTCCCGGATTCCCAGGGACAGTCCCGGGATTGGTCCTCATGTCCCGAGTCTTTTGAACTGGTCACTTTCGGCATTTGACTGTATTGAATTTTTCTTCTGGAATGTCTGTAATATTTCTGGATTTGAGGAATTCCTCAGCACAGGAAAGTCAGATATTAGATGTGGCGGCTGCATTCATTTTCTTCTCCTTACACCTGGTGATCCCAACAGTAACACACTTCCTGTCTAAGGCCCCTTTCACACTGAGGAGTTTTTCAGGCGGTACAGCGCTAAAAATAGCACTACTATACCGCCTGATAAACTTCTGCACTGCAGACTCAATGTGTTCCCCCCCGAGGGCTTTCACACTGAGGCGATGCGCTGGCGGGAGTGAAAAAAATCTCCTCCCAGCAGCATCTTTGGAGCGGCGTGTATACCGCTCCTTGCCATTTAAAACAATGGGAAACCGCAGTATTAACCCTTTATCGGCCGCTAGCGGGGGTTAATACCGCACCGCTAGCGGCCGAATCCTGTGGAAAATCCGACGGTATAGCGCCGCTATTTTTAGCGGCACTATACCGCCACCTCTCCTCCCGCCCCAGTGTGAAAGGGGCCTTAGGGTGACAGAGAGGAGACGACGCTCCCAATGGACAGAGAGGAGATGACGCTCCCAATGGACAGAGGGGAGACGACGCTCCCAATGGACAGAGAGGAGACGACGCTCCCAATGGACAGAGGGGAGACGACGCTCCCAATGGACAGAGGGGAGACGACGCTCCCAATGGACAGAGGGGAGACGACGCTCCCAATGGACAGAGGGGAGACGACGCTCCCAATGGACAGAGGGGAGACGACGCTCCCAATGGACAGAGGGGAGACGACGCTCCCAATGGACAGAGGGGAGACGACGCTCCCAATGGACAGAGAGGAGACGACGCTCCCAATGGACAGAGGGGAGACGACGCTCCCAATGGACAGAGGGGAGACGACGCTCCCAATGGACAGAGGGGAGACGACGCTCCCAATGGACAGAGGGGAGACGACGCTCCCAATGGACAGAGGGGAGACGACGCTCCCAATGGACAGAGATGAGACGACGCTCCCAATGGACAGAGATGAGACGACGCTCCCAATGGACAGAGGGGAGACGACGCTCCCAATGGACAGAGGGGAGACGACGCTCCCAATGGACAGAGGGGAGACGACGCTCCCAATGGACAGAGGGGAGACGACGCTCCCAATGGACAGAGGGGAGACGACGCTCCCAATGGACAGAGGGGAGACGACGCTCCCAATGGACAGAGGGGAGACGACGCTCCCAATGGACAGAGGGGAGACGACGCTCCCAATGGACAGAGATGAGACGATGCTCCCAATGGACAGAGATGAGACGACGCTCCCAATGGACAGAGGGGAGACGACGCTCCCAATGGACAGAGGGGAGACGACGCTCCCAATGGACAGAGGGGAGACGACGCTCCCAATGGACAGAGGGGAGACGACGCTCCCAATGGACAGAGGGGAGACGACGCTCCCAATGGACAGAGGGGAGACGACGCTCCCAATGGACAGAGGGGAGACGACGCTCCCAATGGACGGAAGCCTCCGAGACAACACATCACCAAATGACATCATTCATACAAAACTCTTGAAAGAATGCACTGACATCTTGGCACCCATCATAACGCACATCATAAACCAATCGTTCAGGGAAGGGATGGTTCCGATCACCCTCAAGCAAGGCATAATAAAACCCCTCCTAAAGAAACCCAACCTCGACCCCAAAGACCCAAACCATCGCAGACCGGTAACAAGCCTGAACACCCTCTCCAAGATCATGGAGAAAGCAGTGGTACAGCAGCTTCAGCCCCATCTGGACGACCACAAACTCATAGATCCCCTACAATCAGGTTTTCGCCCAGGCCACGGCACAGAAACGGCTCACCTCAAGATATGGGATGACGCTCTCGAAGCAGCAGATGACGGAGAATCCTGTCTCCTTGTGCTGCTGGACCTCAGTGCAGCCTTCGACACGGTAGACCCCAACATATTGCTCACACGACTCAAAGAAGTAGCAGGAGTCTCTGACTCGGCCCTACCGTGGTTCGCATCTTTCCTACAAAATCGCACTCAGACCGTGACACTTGGAGGTTTTACTTCAGAAACACGGACCATTACTTGCGGAGTCCCGCAAGGATCGCCCCTCTCACCCGTACTCTTCAACATCTACATCCGCCCGCTCCTCAAAATCATCAGCAAACAGGACCTGTGCTACCACTCCTATGCGGACGACACGCAGCTTTACCTTCCAATCACCAACAAAAAATACCAATTTCATGAACTAGGAAAGTGCCTTGCACTGATCTACAATTGGATGACTGAAAGCTCCCTCAAACTCAACGGATCCAAAACGGAACCCTTCACGCAAATAGGAAATCCATTTCCAGGACCACAGGGACACCACCCACCATCCTCGGACAAACCATTGCGCCAAGCAATAAAGTCAAAAGTCTCGGAGTCATCTTTGACTCAGACATGACGATGGACGCACAAATAGGATCAGTCGTCAGCGGTTCTCATCATCTGCTCCGCATGCTACGTAGACTCCTCCCCTTCATCCCGGAAGAGGACACGGCAGTAGTGGTTGGAACATCATCCCGGAAGAGGACACGGCAGTAGTGGTTGGAACAATCATCAACTCGCGACTCGACTATGCAAATTCACTCTACTTAGGACTACCGAAATACCAGATCTCACACCTACAAGTCGTCCAGAACACGGCAGCCAGACTGGTAACTGGTAAAAAGCCATGGGAACCAATCTCCCCGGCCTTGAGGTCCCTCCACTGGCTGCCCGTACAGGACCGGGTGACATTCAAGACTCTCTGCCTCACCCACAAATGTACACAGGGTAACGCTCCTCAATACTTAAACGAGAAAATAAAACCCTATGTCACCAAGCGCGTGCTCCGGTCAACCAACCAAAACCTTCTCCAAATTCCTAAATCCCGCTACAAATCTAAGGGAGAACGTAGATTCTCGATCCAAGGACCACGGCTCTGGAATGCTCCGCCCACTACCATCCGCTTGAAAGAAAACCATCAGGCCTTTTAAGAAAAAACTGAAGACCCACCTCTTCTGAAAGACCTGTACAACTCTGGATCCCAGCGCCTTGAGGCGATTAAGTTCGCATTTGTTGCTCTATACAAGTTATTCACTCAGAGAGGAGACGACGATCCCAATGGACAGAGAGGAGACGCGACGCCCCCAGTGGACAGAGAGGAGACGCGACGCCCCCAGTGGACAGAGAGGAGACGCGATGCCCCCAGTGGACAGAGAGGAGACGCGACGCCCCCAGTGGACAGAGGGGAGACGCTCCCAGTGTGAATAAAGGGAAGCTCCGGTCGTCTTCATCTCTGATATGATGGTTACAGAAGCCGTTATTATTCATCTTCTGATGACCTCATTAATGAAGAGCCTGAACTGTCTGTGTTCCCGGTGAGCCATGCTTGTGATTGGCCCATCTCACCAAGCTGGGCAGATATCCCATTTCCCAGGCAAGCTGCCGGCTTGGAGAATAGCGAGTCTGACAGACGCCCGACTGTATAATTACGGCGTGATTTATTGGTTGATCACTAGAAGAGAGGCTGCAGGCCCCGCCCTTGGCGCCGTGCCCTGTGATATAACCCACTGAGAAGATTTCTAGTAATACCGCTATGAGGACATCACAACTTTCCAATCTGTGACCTAATACTCTCCGACCCTCAGATACTATCTGTACCGAAAATACTCCCCGACCCTCAGATACTATCTGTACCGAAAATACTCCCCGACCCTAAGATACAATCTAAACCTAAGATACTACCTGTACCGAAAATACTCCCCGACCCTAAGATACTACCTGTACCGAAAATACTCCCCGACCCTAAAATACTACCTGGACCGAAAATACTCCCCGACCCTAAAATACTACCTGTACCGAAAATACTCCCCGACCCTAAGATACTACCTGTACCGAAAATACTCCCCGACCCTAAGATACTATCTGTACCGAAAATACTCCCTGACCCTAAGATACTATCTGTACCGAAAATACTCCCTGACCCTAAGATACCATCTGTACCGAAAATACTCCCCGACCCTCAGATACTACCTAAACCTAAGATACTACCTGTACTGAAAATACTGCCTGAACGTAAAATTCTTACCTAAACCTAAGATACTACCTGTACCGAAAATAATCCCAATCCACCATAGAAAACTACAGGAGACCAGTCCCCATACACAAGGAGAGAGAGTAGCAGTGAGCAGTCCTTACTACAGGAAGTCTCACACTGGATTACTACACAGATCTAGAAGAAGTAATATGATCGATGGATTTAGACATTGGTTATCCTGAGGGTCAGAGTTAGGGTCACAGTTAGGTTTAGGGTCAGAGGTATGCCGCGTATACATGGCCCGACTTTCCATTGGGAAAAGCTCCGCCAGAATTTGACGGAAAAATAGAGAACCTGCTCTCTAAGTTCATCAGAAATTCTGACAGAAAAAGTCCAATGGGGTACACACACGGTCGGAATTTCCGACAGAAAAAGTCTGATGGGAGTTTTTCGTCGGATATTTCGATCGTGTGTGTACCCCATTGGACTTTTTCTGTCAGAATTTCTGATGAACTTAGAGAGCAGGTTCTCTATTTTTCCGTCAAATTTTGGCGGAGCTTTTCCCAATGGAAAGTCGGGCCGTGTGTACGCGGCATTAGGGTCAGGGTCAACGTCAATGTTAGCGTTAGCGTTAGTGTTGGGATTAGGGGCAGAGATGAGGGTAGGTGTCCTGTGTGATAGAAGAAGGTTAGGGTTAGGGTCAGGGTTGGGATTAGGGGCAGAGTTGAGATGAGGTGTCCTGTGTGATAGAAGAAGGTTAGGTTTAGTTTTAGGGTTAGGGTTGGGATTAGGGGCAGAGATGAGGGTAGGTGTCCTGTGTGATAGAAGAAGGTTAGGGTTAGGGTCAGGGTTGGGATTAGGGGCAGAGTTGAGATGAGGTGTCCTGTGTGATAGAAGAAGGTTAGGGTTAGGGTCAGGGTTGGGATTAGGGGCAGAGATGAGGGTAGGTGTCCTGTGTGATAGAAGAAGGTTAGGGTCAGGGTTGGGATTAGGGGCAGAGTTGAGATGAGGTGTCCTGTGTGATAGAAGAAGGTTAGGGTTTAGTTTTAGGGTTAGGGTTGGGATTAGGGGCAGAGATGAGGGTAGGTGTCCTGTGTGATAGAAGAAGGTTAGGGTTAGGGTCAGGGTTGGGATTAGGGGCAGAGATGAGGGTAGGTGTCCTGTGTGATAGAAGAAGGTTAGGGTTAGGGTCAGGGTTGGGATTAGGGGCAGAGTTGAGATGAGGTGTCCTGTGTGATAGAAGAAGGTTAGGGTTTAGTTTTAGGGTTAGGGTTGGGATTAGGGGCAGAGATGAGGGTAGGTGTCCTGTGTGATAGAAGAAGGTTAGGGTTAGGGTCAGGGTTGGGATTAGGGGCAGAGTTGAGATGAGGTGTCCTGTGTGATAGAAGAAGGTTAGGGTTTAGTTTTAGGGTTAGGGTTGGGATTAGGGGCAGAGATGAGGGTAGGTGTCCTGTGTGATAGAAGAAGGTTAGGGTTTAGTTTTAGGGTTAGGGTTGGGATTAGGGGCAGAGATGAGGGTAGGTGTCCTGTGTGATAGAAGAAGGTTAGGGTTAGGGTCAGGGTTGGGATTAGGGGCAGAGATGAGGGTAGGTGTCCTGTGTTATAGAAGAAGGTTAGGGTTAGTGTTGGGATTAGGGGCAGAGTTGAGATGAGGTGTCCTGTGTGATAGAAGAAGGTTAGGGTTTAGTTTTAGGGTCAGGGTTGGGATTAGGGGCAGAGATGAGGGTAGGTGTCCTGTGTGATAGAAGAAGGTTAGGGTTAGGGTCAGGGTTGGGATTAGGGGCAGAGATGAGGGTAGGTGTCCTGTGTTATAGAAGAAGGTTAGGGTTAGTGTTGGGATTAGGGGCAGAGTTGAGATGAGGTGTCCTGTGTGATAGAAGAAGGTTAGGGTTTAGTTTTAGGGTTAGGGTTGGGATTAGGGGCAGAGATGAGGGTAGGTGTCCTGTGTGATAGAAGAAGGTTAGGGTTAGGGTCAGGGTTGGGATTAGGGGCAGAGATGAGGGTAGGTGTCCTGTGTGATAGAAGAAGGTTAGGGTTAGGGTTAGTGTTGGGATTAGGGGCAGAGTTGAGATGAGGTGTCCTGTGTGATAGAAGAAGGTTAGGGTTTAGTTTTAGGGTTAGGGTTGGGATTAGGGGCAGAGATGAGGGTAGGTGTCCTGTGTGATAGAAGAAGGTTAGGGTCAGGGTTGGGATTAGGGGCAGAGTTGAGATGAGGTGTCCTGTGTGATAGAAGAAGGTTAGGGTTTAGTTTTAGGGTTAGGGTTGGGATTAGGGGCAGAGATGAGGGTAGGTGTCCTGTGTGATAGAAGAGGGTTAGGGTCAGGTTTGGGATTAGGGGCAGAGATGAGGGTAGGTGTCCTGTGTTATAGAAGAAGGTTAGGGTTAGTGTTGGGATTAGGGGCAGAGTTGAGATGAGGTGTCCTGTGTGATAGAAGAAGGTTAGGGTTAGTGTTGGGATTAGGGGCAGAGTTGAGATGAGGTGTCCTGTGTGATAGAAGAAGGTTAGGGTTAGGGTCAGGGTTGGGATAAGGGGCAGAGATGAGGGTAGGTGTCCTGTGTGATAGAAGAAGGTTAGGGTTTAGGGTTAGATTCCGGACTCTGGCTGTTGTCTGCAATCACTGGACTGAGCGGTGTGCTGTGCTCCATCATCTTGGCACATTGGAAGAGTCTCCATTGGGTCAGGTTGTGTTGGGAACACAGGAAGATGAGAGGAGATGAGAGCGATGAAGGAGAGGAGATGAGAGCGATGGAGGAGAGGAGATGAGAGCGATGGAGGAGGAGAGGAGATGAGAGCGATGGAGGAGAGGAGATGAGAGCGATGGAGGAGGAGAGGAGATGAGAGCGATGGAGGAGGAAAGGAGATGAGAGCGATGGAGGAGGAAAGGAGATGAGAGCGATGGAGGAGAGGAGATGAGAGCGATGGAGGAGAGGAGATGAGAGCGATGGAGGAGAGGAGATGAGACCGATGGAGGAGAGGAGATGAGAGCGATGGAGGAGAGGAGATGAGAGCGATGGAGGAGGAGAGGAGATGAGAGCGATGGAGGAGGAGAGGAGATGAGAGCGATGGAGGAGGAGAGGAGATGAGAGCGATGGAGGAGGAGAGGAGATGAGAGCGATGGAGGAGGAGAGGAGATGAGAGCGATGGAGGAGGAGAGGAGATGAGAGCGATGGAGGAGAGGAGATGAGAGCGATGGAGGAGAGGAGATGAGAGCGATGGAGGAGAGGAGATGAGAGCGATGGAGGAGGAGAGGAGATGAGAGCGATGGAGGAGGAGAGGAGATGAGAGCGATGGAGGAGGAGAGGAGATGAGAGCGATGGAGGAGGAGAGGAGATGAGAGCGATGGAGGAGGAGAGGAGATGAGAGCGATGGAGGAGAGGAGATGAGAGCGATGGAGGAGAGGAGATGAGAGCGATGGAGGAGGAGAGGAGATGAGACCGATGGAGGAGAGGAGATGAGAGCGATGGAGGAGAGGAGATGAGAGCGATGGAGGAGAGGAGATGAGAGCGATGGAGGAGGAGAGGAGATGAGAGCGATGGAGAAGGAGAGGAGATGAGAGCGATGGAGGAGGAGAGGAGATGAGAGCGATGGAGGAGGAGAGGAGATGAGAGCGATGGAGGAGAGGAGATGAGAGCGATGGAGGAGATTCGCCCACACAGCAGCTGCCGATTCCAAGCCTCATAAATGAGTAATGAGGAGACTTTGTACATCACATGGAGCTTCTACCTTCTTCTTCTATAGAGCTGGAACAGAGACTGGAGACACTCCATCTGCACATCTCAGCCAATACGGGATCTTGGGGTCCCAGTATCATGTTCTGCTCCCAGTATCACTCTTGGGGCCCCACTATCATTTTTGTTCCCAGTAACACTCTTGGGGCCCCAGTATCGCCCTCAGGCTCCTGGTATCACTCTAATGCTGCATACACACGACTTTTTTTCATGTCATGGGAAAAAAAACTACATTTTTATCGACATGATTCCTCTCAAGCCGGCCTTGCCTACACACGATCGTGGAAAAAAAAGCTTGAGCAAAGCGCGGTGACGTACAACGCGACGACGGCACTATAAAGGGGAAGTTCCATTCCAATGGCGCCACCCTTTGGGCTGATTATGCAAATTTCCCGTCTCATAACTTGCTTCTGAGCATGCACGTTTTTTTCCCATAGTGTCATACTCCGGGTCCTTGTATCTCTTTCTGGGTCCTGGTATGACTTTAAGAGTCCTAGTTTCACTCTCACTCTCGGGGTCCCGGTATCACTCTCGGGGTCCCGGTATCACTCTCGGGGGGGGGGGTCCCGGTATCACTCTCGGGGGGGTCCCGGTATCACACTCGGGGGGGTCCCGGTATCACTCTCGGGGTCCTGGTATCACTCTCGGGGTCCCGGTATCGCTCTCGGGGTCCCGGTATCACTCTCGGGGTCCCGGTATCGCTCTCGGGGTCCCGGTATCACTCTCTGTGTCCCAGTGTCATACTCCGGGTCCTTGTATCTCTTTCTGGGTCCTGGTATGACTTTAAGAGTCCTAGTTTCACTCTCACTCTCGGGGTCCCGGTATCACTCTCGGGGTCCCGGTATCACTCTCGGGGGGGGGGGGGTCCCGGTATCACTCTCGGGGGGGTCCCGGTATCACACTCGGGGGGGTCCCGGTATCACTCTCGGGGTCCTGGTATCACTCTCGGGGTCCTGGTATCACTCTCGGGGTCCCGGTATCGCTCTCCGGGTCCCGGTATTGCTCTCGGGGTCCCGGTATCACTCTCACATGGGTGTCAGTCTCTCGGTATTTTCTTCTGTCAGCTTGTTGTGTATTTAGCGTCCTGCGTGGAACAATGAGGGAGGGACACGGAGCACAATGGGGGATTATTACTGCCGAAGTGACATTCCTCTCCATCGTCTGCAGAGTGTCAGCAATGCAGAAAACCCAAATCTCTTCATTTGCAGCAGGCATAAAGTAACACTCCGCCCACCACATCTCCTCCAATGATAACAGAGGGGGACCTCCTACCTGGCTGGACCATCACATGTGTGGGATGGTCGTCTGACCCGGACAGGAACATTCCATTGCTGTTCCATATTTTCCTGATAATAGTTTATCATTTAATATTCCTCCTAATCATCTCCTGAGAGATTGACGGATGGGGCTAACGAGGGATGGGGCTAACGGGGGATGGGGCTAACGGGGGATGGGGCTAACGGGGGATGGAGATAACGAGGGATGGAGATAACGGGGGATGGAGATAACGGGGGATGGGGCTAACGGGGGATGGGGCTAACGGGGGATGGGGCTAACGAGGGATGGGGATAACGAGGGATGGAGATAACGAGGGATGGAGATAACGAGGGATGGGGCTAACAGGGGATGGGGCTAACGAGGGATGGAGATAACGAGGGATGGAGATAACGAGGGATGGGGCTAAGGGGGGATGGGGCTAACGGGGGATGGGGATAACGAGGGATGGAGATAACGAGGGATGGAGATAACGAGGGATGGGGCTAAGGGGGGATGGGGCTAACGAGGGATAGAGATAACGAGGAATGGGGCTAACGGGGGATGGGGCTAACGAGGGATGGAGATAACGAGGGATGGAGATAACGAGGGATGGAGATAACGGGGGATGGAGATAACGCACAGAGACTGGCAGAGAGCAACAGTGAAAAACGGTCACCATGCATGTGGGAGGAGTCAGCGTGGTCCCCCATTTTACAACCTCAACCTGGAACTTCCTGAGCAAATGCTGGACATGGAACAACCCTAACCCACCTACCAATCACCCCATACCAATCACCCCCCAACCCACCTACCAATCACCCCATACCAACCATCCACCTACCAATCACCCCCCCAACCCACCTACCAATCACCCCATACCAACCATCCACCTACCAATCACCCCCCCAACCCACCTACCAATCACCCCATACCAACCATCCACCTACCAATCACCCCCCAACCCAAATACCAAGTTCCTTCATGCCACCCACGTCTTATAACTCATCCATATAGGGGAGCCATATGTTGGGGGGGATGTGTGAGGGGAAGTTGGGGGGATGTGTGGGGGGAAGTTGGGGGGATGTGTGGGGGGAAGTTGGGGGATGTGTGGGGGGAAGTTGGGGGGATGTGTGGGGGGATGTGTGGGGGGAAGTTGGGGGATGTGTGAGGGGAAGTTGGGGGGATGTGTGGGGGGAAGTTGGGGGGATGTTGTGGGAAGTTGGGGGATGTGAGGGGGGAAGTTGGGGGGATGTGTGAGGGGAAGTTGGGGGGATGTGTGAGGGGAAGTTGGGGGATGTGTGGGGGGAAGTTGGGGGATGTGTGGGGGGAAGTTGGGGGGATGTGTGGGGGGAAGTTGGGGGGATGTGGTGGGAAGTTGAAAGATGTGAGGGGGGAAGTTGGGGGGATGTGTGAGGGGAAGTTGGGGGGATGTGTGAGGGGAAGTTGGGGGATGTGAGGGGGGAAGTTGGGGGGATGTGTGAGGGGAAGTTGGGGGATGTGTGGGGGGAAGTTGGGGGATGTGTGGGGGAAAGTTGGGGGGATGTGTGAGGGGATGTGTGGGGGGAAGTTGGGGGGATGTGGTGGGAAGTTGGGGGATGTGAGGGGGGAAGTTTGGGGGATGTGTTGGGGGGATGTGAGGGGGGAAGTTGGGGGGATGTCTTATAAGCCACTCCTCGCGTCATTTTGGTGGTCTTGTAGATTGTTGGAAGATGGAAGTTCCTCGGATTGTCACCCACCAAGCTAACAATAGACATTGGATGGCCATTGGACGGACGCTGGAAGGGTCATCAATGGAACAAAGCACACAACCATCGCTGCCTTACAGGATCTGGAGAAACAATAGAAATTAGCCGTAAATTTCCACCTGGACAATAACTACACCTTAGACATGACAGTTGCCCCCCAGTCTGTTAGAAACCTGGACTGGGTGTCGGTGGGAACCCCGGGTGATGCCCGGACCCAACCTTACAATGTATTTCTCCTGATCTGATCCACCAGAAGGCCTCCTACCGGTTATAAAGTCCACCGGGAAAACCGAGAACCGGCTTGGCAGCTTTTCCCCCTAGACACGGCCGTGTGTACGAGGCATCGGAATACTTTCCCAGCCGCTTGGTGAGCTGATTATGGAGAATATGAAATATACATGAATGGGAGGGACCCGATCCCAACAAAGAGAGCCGATCCCAACAAAGAGAGCCGATCCCTCCAGCTCCAATCAAGGAAATGGAGAAAACACGAGTGACGTGCAACGTCTGATCCATCCTCCCACCTGTCTGTGATGTCAGTCGGCTCTAACCCTACACTGGTCTGCTACAATACATCTGTAAAGTGACGGCCCCATATAAGAATCCAGGCCAATCTCCCGCTAAACATCCACAACGGTGTCCATTCATCGTGTCATTTCTAATCATTGAGGGACATTTGTGTCCATTCATCGTGTCATTTTTAATCATTGAAAGACATTTGTGTCCATTCATCGTGTCATTTCTAATCATTGAAGGACATTAGTGTCCATTCATTGTATCATTTCTAATCATTGAGGGACATTTGTGTCCATTCATCGTGTCATTTCTAATCATTGAAGGACATTTGTGTCCATTCATCGTGTCATTTCTAATCATTGAGGGACATTTGTGTCCATTCATCGTGTCATTTCTAATCATTGAAGGACATTAGTGTACATTCATCGTGTCATTTCTAATCATTGAAGGACATTTGTTGTAACGGACCTATGCATGCTGCCGGGACATCGATAATCTTCATGCAGGGAGGACTACAAGGAACTGCATGGCTTGTCACAATTGGATGTACCACATTGTATTCTGAGCTCAAAGGGTTAATTGGACAATGGTCTCTTTCACTGCTGAATGCTAATGTTCCCTTCGCATAGCTAATGAACTCTCTTTTGTGTAGGTAACAGCCCCCTGTGAGGTGTATGCTGATGGGGATTATGTGTGAGTGATAATTGTTTTAAAGGTTAATTGAATTCTATTGTCTGATCGAGCTAAGTTTAGGAGCCAAAACGTCTAGCGGCTGATTGGCTCAAGGGAATGTCATTAGTTCAAAGTATGTGTATTGAAGCCCCCCCTGGGTGGAGTGTCATTTGTTTCTGTACAGTTTGTAACCAGATATAAGGAGGAAAAATGGGGCAAAAAGTCAGTCTGCTTGACTCTGCAAACGTAGCCCGTCTCGTTTCTTGGAAGGGCGTTCGATGGGATATACCGGCGGTACCTGCATATCGCAGCTTGCCAGGGAAAAGGACGTCTCCAACGGCTGAGACCCTCACACTACATGGGTAGCCGTTACATTGGTTGGCAGCGGTGGGATGGTCCTTTTATCCAAAGAGCAAGTGCTGAATGGAGTCGCAGTACGCCAGGCTGAAAAGATCCACACTGAAAGATTTATTAGAGAGTCGTGGTAGGAGCGCCAGCAACAGACCACGGAGGGAGCTGATAGCTGACCTGCTGGAGCTGGACGAAATGGATGGATCCATGGAAGGAACGGAGCCCCTTGCACCGGTCAGCGAGGAAGATGTAATTACTGGGATTGTACAGCGGAGATTATCCTTGTATCCAGAAACGTCCGTGGAACTAATAAACCAGCTGTTCCGGGAAGCAAGGGAGGAGATACAAACGAAGAGGGGACAAGAACTGGAACTGGTAAGAGCGAGACAGCCCATTACACCTGCAGTTCCTACCCCCCCACCAGCTGCTACAGGAAAGAAAATACCGTTCACTGCATTTAAAGCTTTTGTAGAAAGTGAGGAGGAAATCGATGGATATTTGGCGGACTTTGAGAGGCAGTGCTCACTACACCAGGTACCACCAGACCAATGGGTCACTATTTTGTCGGGGAAATTGTCGGGCAAAGCCAATGAAGCCTTTCGGGCTCTCGCTCCAGAGGATGTTTTACAATATCAGCAAGTTAAAAAGGCGCTGCTAACCCGATATGCCGTAACGCCAGAAGCCTACCGCCGGCGCTTCCGGGAGTCCAAGAAGATGGCTGTGGACTCCCACATGGAATGGGCCAACCAGTTACAAAGGGTGGCATCCCTTTGGGTCCAAGGGTGCAAGGCCAACACCGGGGAGGAAGTATTGCAGCTGTTCCTAATGGAACATTTCTTCCAAGACCTGGCCGCAGACATACAAGACTGGGTACGAGATCGCCGTCCCGCTAACTTAAACGAGGCGGCTCGGCTAGCAGATGAGTACGCGGAGACAAGGAAAGTAAGCCAGGGTACTATGCGGCTGGCTCATAAGGTAGAACCGCGTACTCCAACCGTCACCCCACGCCCAGAGTTTCGGGCTCCAGTCCCACCACGTCCTCAGGGGCCTAGCAACTACCCCCGGGATTCGCCTAGGGTGACGTGCCATCACTGCAGCGACACGGGACATATTGCTCGTTATTGCCCTTTGAGAGCTACAAATAACAATTGGAGACGCACAACACCCAACACAGAGGTCACTCCATCACGTCCCTCTGCGGCCCACTGCCTGGAGACCGAGGGGGGCCCTGAGGAATGTCTGGGAATTTGGTATGAGGCAGACCCAATACAAGCGGCCTCTCCGGATAACCGTCAGCATCACCGTCAGGAGGTACGGGTGAATGGACAAGTAGCACAAGGCCTAAGAGATTCCGGGACTACTATCACTCTGATTCAAAAACATCTGGTAAAGCCAGAGAACGTGTCCACTCGCACAGTTGCCGTCCGGGTCGCAGGGGGTGCTGTATTTCGCGTACCCACCACCCGGGTGCACTTAGACTGGGGAGCCGGGTCAGGAAAGACCACAGTTGGTATCATGGACAACCTACCTGCCGAGGTGGTGCTGGGCAACGACATTGGCCCTCTGACTTCGGCTTATTTACCTACACCTGCTGCTGCTTGTCCCGTGACCACCCGCGTTGCTGGAATCAACCGCTTGCTGCTGAGAACTGGGTAAGACTACCTTCCCCGACATGTACTGTAGATCCGGCACAATATCACAGTCTAAAATGGGAATGTGACAAGTTGGCCAGTGAGAAATCAGAGATGCAACGACACTATGTCATGTATTATGAGATGTCCCGTGGCTTGAACATTGAAATGCACAAACAGGCGGAAATTGTCAAAAGATTAAATGGGATTTGCATCCAGGTGGTGCCGTATCTGTCCCAAGAGCATCAGCAACAGGTTTTGGGAGCCATTGAGAGAGCAAAGCAAGTGACTGTTCCAGAATTGAATTCTATTATTCACCATCACCATCAGCTACCGACCTGGTAAGTCAATGGGAAGGCCGACGGACTGTCCAGGCAAACAGAACTTTTACCCTAACAGCAGACCGGACATCCCCAAGTTGATCCGAAAAGGATCAATCCGGGTCTGCCGGAGTGTTCCACAAAAGGGGAGTAGTGTAACGGACCTATGCATGCTGCCGGGACATCGATAATCTTCATGCAGGGAGGACTACAAGGAACTGCATGGCTTGTCACAATTGGATGTACCACATTGTATTCTGAGCTCAAAGGGTTAATTGGACAATGGTCTCTTTCACTGCTGAATGCTAATGTTCCCTTCGCATAGCTAATGAACTCTCTTTTGTGTAGGTAACAGCCCCCCTGTGAGGTGTATGCTGAGGGGGATTATGTGTGAGTGATAATTGTTTTAAAGGTTAATTGAATTCTATTGTCTGATCGAGCTAAGTTTAGGAGCCGAAACGTCTAGCGGCTGATTGGCTCAAGGGAATGTCATTAGTTCAAAGTGTGTGTATTGAAGGCCCCCTGGGGGGGAGTGTCATTTGTTTCTGTACAGTTTGTAACCAGATATAAGGAGGAAAAATGGGGCAAAAAGGCTGTCTGCTTGACTCTGCAAACGTAGCCCGTCTTGTTTCTTGGAAGGGCGTTCGATGGGATATACCGGCGGTACCTGCATATCGCAGCTTGCCAGGGAAAAGGACTTCTCCAACGGCTGATACCCTCTCACTAGCCTGGGTAGCCGTTACATTTGTGTCCATTCATCGTGTCATTTCTAATCATTGAGGGACATTTGTGTCCATTCATTGTGTCATTTCTAATCATTGAGGGACATTTGGTTTCATACACAGAACTGTCGGGGGGGGGGGGGGGGCAGCAATATTCTCACACATTCCGATTCATCGGGCTGCCGTGTATGTGAAGTGTTTTTTTCACATTCAGTGTGGAATGTGAACGATCGTTCTGTAATGTGAGGTCACATGAGGAGGTACAATCCTTTGTGATTGGTCAGAGTCTATGGACTTATTTTCTGTATTTGCCCTTCATTCACCACCCAGGATGAGCTAAAAGTCCACAGATTCCCATCAGGTGGTGGTAGGTGCTCGTAGGTAGGTAGGTGCTCATAGGTAGGTAGGTGCTCATAGGAACTTTACTGTATGTGTTGCAGTGCTTTGATTGATTTGATGAGCTACATTTTATATTCAGTTTCTCAGCCAATAAGAAGCTTCGTTCACTCTCACAGGCAGTTCTGCATTCACACATTACTCGAAGGACCTGATAGGGATTCACCTCTACAGAGAGAGGGACTGTCTGCACCTCTACAGAGAGAGGGACTGTCTGCACCTCTACAGAGAGAGGGACTGTCTGCACCTGTACAGAGAGAGGGACTGTCTGCACCTGTACAGAGAGAGGGACTGTCTGCACCTGTACAGAGAGAGGGACTGTCTGCACCTGTACAGAGAGAGGGACTGTCTGTACCTCTACAGAGAGAGGGACTGTCTGCACCTCTACAGAGAGAGGGACTGTCTGCACCTCTACAGAGAGAGGGACTGTCTGCACCTGTACAGAGAGAGGGACTGTCTGTACCTCTACAGAGAGAGGGACTGTCTGCACCTGTACAGAGAGAGGGACTGTCTGCACCTGTACAGAGAGAGGGACTGTCTGCACCTGTACAGAGAGAGGGACTGTCTGCACCTGTACAGAGAGAGGGACTGTCTGTACCTCTACAGAGAGAGGGACTGTCTGCACCTGTACAGAGAGAGGGACTGTCTGCACCTGTACAGAGAGAGGGACTGTCTGTACCTCTACAGAGAGAGGGACTGTCTGTACCTCTACAGAGAGAGGGACTGTCTGCACCTCTACAGAGAGAGGGACTGTCTGCACCTCTACAGAGAGAGGGACTGTCTGCACCTGTACAGAGAGAGGGACTGTCTGCACCTCTACAGAGAGAGGGACTGTCTGCACCTGTACAGAGAGAGGGACTGTCTGCACCTGTACAGAGAGAGGGACTGTCTGCACCTGTACAGAGAGAGGGACTGTCTGCACCTGTACAGAGAGAGGGACTGTCTGTACCTCTACAGAGAGAGGGACTGTCTGCACCTGTACAGAGAGAGGGACTGTCTGCACCTGTACAGAGAGAGGGACTGTCTGCACCTGTACAGAGAGAGGGACTGTCTGTACCTCTACAGAGAGAGGGACTGTCTGCACCTCTACAGAGAGAGGGACTGTCTGCACCTCTACAGAGAGAGGGACTGTCTGCACCTCTACAGAGAGAGGGACTGTCTGCACCTCTACAGAGAGAGGGACTGTCTGCACCTGTACAGAGAGAGGGACTGTCTGCACCTGTACAGAGAGAGGGACTGTCTGCACCTGTACAGAGAGAGGGACTGTCTGCACCTGTACAGAGAGAGGGACTGTCTGCACCTCTACAGAGAGAGGGACTGTCTGCACCTGTACAGAGAGAGGGACTGTCTGCACCTGTACAGAGAGGGGGACTGTCTGCACCTGTACAGAGAGAGGGACTGTCTGCACCTCTACAGAGAGAGGGACTGTCTGCACCTGTACAGAGAGAGGGACTGTCTGCACCTCTACAGAGAGAGGGACTGTCTGCACCTCTACAGAGAGAGGGACTGTCTGCACCTCTACAGAGAGAGGGACTGTCTGCACCTGTACAGAGAGAGGGACTGTCTGCACCTGTACAGAGAGAGGGACTGTCTGCACCTGTACAGAGAGAGGGACTGTCTGCACCTGTACAGAGAGAGGGACTGTCTGCACCTCTACAGAGAGAGGGACTGTCTGCACCTCTACAGAGAGAGGGACTGTCTGCACCTGTACAGAGAGAGGGACTGTCTGCACCTGTACAGAGAGAGGGACTGTCTGCACCTCTACAGAGAGAGGGACTGTCTGCACCTCTACAGAGAGAGGGACTGTCTGCACCTCTACAGAGAGAGGGACTGTCTGCACCTGTACAGAGAGAGGGACTGTCTGCACCTGTACAGAGAGAGGGACTGTCTGCACCTCTACAGAGAGAGGGACTGTCTGCACCTGTACAGAGAGAGGGACTGTCTGCACCTCTACAGAGAGAGGGACTGTCTGCACCTCTACAGAGAGAGGGACTGTCTGCACCTCTACAGAGAGAGGGACTGTCTGCACCTGTACAGAGAGAGGGACTGTCTGCACCTCTACAGAGAGAGGGACTGTCTGCACCTGTACAGAGAGAGGGACTGTCTGCACCTGTACAGTGGACTTCCCTGTTGGAACAAAGCTGGTCATAGATGTGAACGCACATCTTCAGAACACACATCATGAGACCGCTCCCCATGAGACCGCTCACTGTCAGAACGCTCCCCATGAGACTCCTCCCCATGAGACCGCTCACTGTCAGAACGCACCCCATGAGACCGCTCCCCATGAGACCGCTTACTGTCAGAACGCACACCATGAGACCGCTCACTGTCAGAACGCACACCATGAGACCGCTCCCCATGAGACCGCTCACTGTCAGAACGCTCCCCATGAGACCGCTCACTGTCAGAACGCACCCCATGAGACCGCTCCCCATGAGACCGCTCACTGTCAGAACGCTCCCCATGAGACCGCTCCCCATGATAATGCTCACTGTCAGACTGCTCCCCATGAGACTGCTCACTGTCAGAACGCTCCCCATGAGACCGCTCCCCATGAGACTGTTCCCTATGAGACCGCTCCCCATGAGACCGCTCACTGTCAGAACGCACACCATGAGACCGCTCCCCATGAGACCGCTCCCCATGAGAATGCTCACTGTCAGAACGCACACCATGAGACCGCTCACTGTCAGAACGCACACCATGAGACCGCTCACTATCAGAACGCACACCATGAGACCGCTCCCCATGAGAATGCTCACTGTCAGAACGCACACCATGAGACTGCTCCCTATGAGACCGCTCCCCATGAGAATGCTCACTGTCAGAACGCTCCCCATGAGAATGCTCCCCATGAGAACGCTCCCCATGAGACCTGCTCCCCATGAGACCGCTCACTGTCAGAACGCTCCCCATGAGAATGCTCACTGTCAGAACGCTCCCCATGAGAATGCTCCCCATGAGAACGCTCCCCATGAGACCTGCTCCCCATGAGACTGCTCCCTATGAGACCGCTCTCCATGAGAATGCTCACTGTCAGAATGCTCCCCATGAGACCTCTCAGGCTGGATGGATGTTTTCTGTAGAGACCCTCGCAGATCCAGACCTGTCCTGAGGGAACAATCATGAATAAAATATTTTTTCTGCACTGCGCCTCCATGGGCCGGGACCCTCCGGGGAAATTTTTGTTATCGGGCCTCAGGGCCTAGCCAGTGCTTGTTGCACGGCCAATATTTATCCATTTATTTTCTCCTCACGTTTGTCACTTTTTCATTGGATGGAGGGTCTGGGTCCTCTGGCTTACCCTGAAGTCTAGGGGGGAAGGTATGTGGCCATCAGGTTCCTTCCGCCCCTGAACTGAGGGGTCTCTTCGGGAGAAGTCGTTTGACCGAGTACTCTGGTCAGCTTGGGCTGGTGATGTGGAGAGGGGTTCGCCAGGCTAGGTGGACCAAGTTCAAACTCTTGTCCCTGTCAGGAGCCTTGTGCCCCGGGGGTGCAGGGAAAGGTCCTACCCCCTCAGGAGGTGGACAAAAGCTCACCCTTAAGTGTTTTCGCATGCACCTTTTTTGTACATTTAATGTTTTTTGTTAGTGTCGGGACCATGTGCCTGTTCAGACAGAGGGGGTCCCACACCCAAGAGCACCCCTGGGGTGACCAATTCCCAGGGTTCACTGACCCCGCAGACTCTCTGCCTTCCCAGCCCATTGGCCAGACAAGGTAGACCCTGTGAGAGACTCACCCGGGACATCCCCGAACCCTCTTATGTCTAAAATCATCCTATGTCCACTAGGGGCATAGGAGGACTGAGGAATGATATCATGGACTACCTGAGATGGGATTATCATGTATTTATTATCCACAATATATTCCAGGATATCTGTAGAACTATTTATTAGTTGTTGATTCTGAACTCAACGGGTTAATTGTAAGAGTGACTCCTTCATACTGCTAGATGCTAATGTCCTCACCTCCAGCCATCTCTCTATTCTCTGTGCTAATTGACCCTGCTATTGTATGAAGATGTCCTGTGCTTACCCTTAGGATAATGTGTATTGTATAGCAGGTGAGAGGAGCTGGGATGTCTACTCTGAGAGGTCATATCTCGGAGTCACCTCGTCTGGGTAAATGATTAGTTAATTAGCTCATGTTAATTTATGTTCTGGTTACTTAAACTGTATATAAGGTTGTATTCTTGGTTCTATTAGACACTCCATGATGGAAGCACTCACGCGGAGCGCGGGACGTTCCGTTACAGACCCGTTCCAATCAGGCGGAGCTGGGGGAATTGTTCCCATGCCCCATCTGTCTGTGTGTGTCCCGGATTCTGTTCCAGCCCATACTTGCCTTCAGAGCCCCCATCATACCAGCGGGGGTACTTTACAGTCAGCACCCTTCTTAGGAAGATTATAGAGCCGTCCCCACCCTCCGTCACGGTGTAAGAGGCCGTGACTTCTCTGCTTAGTGAAAGGGAAACCTCTGAATTCCCCTCCATAGTATTCTATTCTTCTTTTCACAATTGTTTACAGTCTGCATTGTGAATCCGACCTTTTCTGAGAGATTGTCTCACACACTTCTTACCCACAATGCTGAGGGGCCTGTGACCGCATGTGTGGAGGCGCGGCCACCTTCCCCATAGGGCCGAAGAAAGTGTCTCTACATTAGAAATGTGCCCATAGAATGTGTATGGGACTTTACACCGACCGGCATTTCACCGGCTCCTTGACCCTTCCAGCCCCGCGGCACAAGTACCGGAGGAACGTCTCTCAAACCCTTAGGTTCTAGGAAGCTGAACGAGCATTCAGGAGGTAGTGTCCCCTTTCCAGGGCCAGTGCTAGACTATTTCCCCCCCTACCAAAAAATAAAGGCGGGAAACCTCTTCTTCACGGATTGGCTGAACTTTGCAGCTAAGATCATCCAATCCTGCAGCGGTATGTGGAACGTTGGCGTAGTGTGTGGGGAACAGGACAATCATCAGAAAATGTGGGGCCCCTTACACAGTTTAGACCTGGGCCCCCAGGCCTGACCCCCATACATCAGAGTTTACATCCTTCCATTAGTGTCTCCAAAGTTCCCCTCTTTACATCAGGGTCCCCAGAGTCCCCCCTTCCCCTTACATCAGGGTTCCAAGAGTCCCCCTCTTCTTAAATCAGGGTCCCCAGAGTTTGCCCTTACATCAGAGATTCCACTTTCATTAGGGTCCTCAAAGTCTCCCCCTACATTAAGATCCACATAGCCCCCCCTCCTTAAATCAGAGTCCCTAGAGCTCCCCTTATATCAGGGTTCCCAAAGTCTCCCCTCCTGAAATCAGGAACCTCAGAGTCTTCCCCCTTTCATTGGGATCCCCAATGTCACCCCCTTACATCAGGGTCCCCAGAGCCCCCCTAACATCAGGGTACCCAGAGCCCCCCTTACATCAGGGTCCCCAGAGCCCATTCCCTCTCCATAGGGAAGAGCAGAGTGGAACCTGCATCATTCTGACCTGGCTTTCTGACTCAGCTGCCATCTCCAGTCCTGACCTGCTCTGTTTACCTGTCTGCAAGATCCTCTGTTGCCGAATCCAGCCTGAAATCTGACCATTCCTTGCCTGCTGCTTTTGTCTGTACTGATCCTCTGTGTATGACCTGGCCTGTCTGACTCCTCTCCTGCTGTCGCCTGCACCTGCATGTGCATGTTGCTCTCAGGCGCACCTGCATCCGCAGACCTGCATCCGGTGACCTGCATCCGCTGACCTGCATCCGCAGACCTGCATCCGCTGACCTGCATCCGCTGACCTGCATCCAGCTGACCTGCATCCGCTGACCTGCATCCGCTGACCTGCATCCGCAGACCTGCATCCGCTGACCTGCATCCGCTGACCTGCATCCAGCTGACCTGCATCCGCTGACCTGCATCCGCTGACCTGCATCCAGCTGACCTGCATCCGCAGACCTGCATCCGCTGACCTGCATCCAGCTGACCTGCATCCGCTGACCTGCATCCGCTGACCTGCATCCGCTGACCTGCATCCAGCTGACCTGCATCCGCAGACCTGCATCCGCTGACCTGCATCCGCTGATCTGCATCCGCTGACCTGCATCCACTGACCTGCATCCGCTGACCTGCATCCAGCTGACCTGCATCCAGCTGACCTGCATCCGCTGACCTGCATCCGCTGACCTGCATCCAGCTGACCTGCATCCGCTGACCTGCATCCGCTGACCTGCATCCGCTGATCTGCATCCAGCTGACCTGCACCTACAGCACTTCAGCCCTTCTCATTAGACTTCATCTCCAATCTCAGAGACTCTGCAGGCACTCATACCCCACTGTGCTCCTACGGTCACTGTCTCAACCCCAGTGATCCCGGAAACCAGGACGGTACGAGAGGTCTCCCTCTGCACGTCAGGCTCACTCCCAAAGTACATGTCAGGAGTATTGTGAAGGTCCAATCGCTTACATCAGGATCCATTCCTTCTCATTGGAGCAGTTGGGTACAGGACTGGTGGGCACTGGGACCGGATAGGTTTTGTGGATGAACTTCCTCCTCCTCTGAAGGAGGGGCAAGCATATGCTTGGTTGCTAGGACATGGGCGGTCCTAGCACTGAGAACAGCGGGTGGCGGTGGATGCTGTCAGCCGCCATACTTTCAGGGACAGCTCTGATTGCTGACCAGCCTGCACTGTTGCTGAGCGGTGTGACACTGGCAGCAGAGACACTGACTGGGTATTTGGGCCCAGGAACAACTGGCTGTGCCCTAGGCGACTGCCTAGTCTGCCCAGTGGTAGCACCAGCCCTGCTCCTTTCCAATGTATGATTTTCCTTCCACTTTGTCTGGTTTCTGACAGTTGCCTGTGCAGGCGCGGCTGTATTTCAGGAACAGCAGACCTCCTGTGCAGGCGCGGCTGTATTTCAGGAAAAGCAGACCTTCTGTGCAGGCGCGGCTGTATTTCAGGAACAGCAGACCTCCTGTGCAGGCGCGGCTGTATTTCAGGAACAGCAGGCGCGGCTGTATTTCAGGAACAGCAGACCTTCTGTGCAGGCGCGGCTGTATTTCAGGAACAGCAGACCTCCTGTGCAGGCGCGGCTGTATTTCAGGAACAGCAGACCTCCTGTGCAGGCGCGGCTGTATTTCAGGAACAGCAGACCTTCTGGGATCTTCTCTGTCTGGGATTAGTGGACACATTTTCCCTCTAAGAATCAATGAATAGAACAAAGGAGCCGGCAGTGAGAAACAAGCCGGTACTCGGCAGAGCGAGGAAGTGAGAAACAAGCCGGTACTCGGCAGAGCGAGGAAGTGAGAAACAAGCCGGTACTCGGCAGAGCGAGAAAACACCCCGAAGACCATCTAAAGGTGAGAATTATCCAAGATGGCGGATTTTCTGACACTCTATGGATGGGATCCAATCAAATGACCCTTCAACAAACCACGCCCACCTTTCTCTACAACCACAGTGACTGGACACGAGCTTCCTCTATTATGAGAAGAAAAGAATAATACACAAAATTACCAAAAGTATTGGGACGCCTGCCTTTACACACACTATATGACCAAAAGTATTGGGACGCCTGCCTTTATGACCTTTAATGACCCCCCAGTCTTAGTTCGGAGGGTTCAATATTGAGTTGGCTCCGCCTTTTGCAGCTATAACACCTTCACCTCTTTTGGAAAGGCCGTCCACAAGGTTTAGGGGTGTGTCTATGGGAATGTTTGACCATTCTTCCAGAAGAGCATTTGTGAGGTCAGGCACTGATGTTGGATGAGAAGGTCTGGCTCGCAGTCTCCACTCTAATTCATCCCAAAGGTGTTCTATGGGGTTGAGGTCAGGACTCTGTGCAGGCCAGTCAAGTTCCTCCACCCCAAACTCGCTCTTCCATGTCTTCATGGACCTTGCTTTGTGCTGTGGTGGGCAGTCATGTTGGAACAGGGAGGGGCCGTTCCCAAACTCCTCCCACAAAGTTGGGAGCATGAAATTGTCCAAAATGTCTTGGGATGCCGACGCCTTATGCCGCGTACACACAATCATTTTTCGGCATGAAAAAAAAAAACGTTTTCAGCATTATATAATGACGTTTTTTCCAACTTCATCATTAAAACGGCGTTGCCCACACACGGTCGTTTTAAAAAAATGCTCTAGCAAAGCGCGGTGACGTACAACACGTACGACGCACTATAAAGGGGCGGTTCCATGCGGATGGCGCCACCCTTGGGGCTGCTTTAGCTGATTCCGTGTTAGTAAAAGACGATTCGCGCTTTTCTGTCTGTTACAGCGTGATGAATGTGCGATCTCCATAACTTGCTTCTGAGCATGCGCGGGTTTTTCACGTTGTTTTAGCCCACACACCATCATTTTTTACAACCC
This sequence comes from Rana temporaria, assembly GCF_905171775.1. NCBI lineage: Eukaryota > Metazoa > Chordata > Amphibia > Anura > Ranidae > Rana > Rana temporaria. The sequence goes on from NC_053501.1 coordinate 121,728,645, forward strand.
GAAAAACGACATTGTTTAAAACGTCGTTAAGAAATGCAGCATGTTCGGAAAAAAATTGTCGTTTTTCAGAAGCCGAAAAATGATCGCGTGGACGCGCCATCAAAGTGATTGTAAGACTCCATGTTTTCCCTCCCCTGTGCAGCTCCTTGTTCTTGTCCTGATCAGAAATATCACCGGAAATAGAAGAGTCCTGACCACCAATCAGAATAAGGACATACAATCTTCATTGAGCAATACAGCAAGTTAGTGTTACTCGTCGTTCATAAACACAACAGACAATAGGGAAGGGAGTTCCTGGGCCGGGCCCTAAGCTGGAGTGTTGAATAACAAAACAAAGATGAGCAACGAGGGTGGAGCCCGCTCGTGAAATGAATGAAGCGCAATCTGTGGGTGGGGGGGGGGGGGGAATGTCCTACAGAGATATTATCCGTCTATCGTACGGCACGGAGGGCATCGGATTGTTCTACAGACCCCTCTCACCCCTCCATGGGCCCATCATTCCCCTCTCACCCCTCTATGGGCCCATCATTCCCCTCTCACCTCTCTATGGGCCCATCATTCTCCTCTCACCCCTCTATGGGCCCATCATTCCCCTCTCACCCCTCCATGGGCCCATCATTCCCCTCTCACCCCTCTATGGGCCCATCATTCCCCTCTCACCCCTCCATGGGCCCACTACTCCCATCATTCCCCTCTCACCCCTCTATGGGCCCATCATTCCCCTCTCACCCCTCCATGGGCCCACTACTCCCATCATTCCCCTCTCACCTCTCTATGGGCCCATCATTCCCCTCTCACCCCTCTATGGGCCCATCATTCCCCTCTCACCCCTCCATGGGCCCATCATTCCCCTCTCACCCCTCTATGGGCCCATCATTCCCCTCTCACCCCTCCATGGGCCCATCATTCCCCTCTCACCCCTCCATGGGCCCATCATTCCCCTCTCACCCCTCCATGGGCCCACTACTCCCATCATTCCCCTCTCACTCCTCCATGATCATTCCCCTCTCACTCCTCCATGGGCCCACCCCTCTCATCATTCCCCTCTCACCCCTCCATGGGCCCACTACTCCCATCATTCCCCTCTCACTCCTCCATGATCATTCCCCTCTCACTCCTCCATGGGCCCACCCCTCTCATCATTCCCCTCTCACCCCTCCATGGGCCCACTACTCCCATCATTCCCCTCTCACCCCTCCATGGGCCCATCCCTCCCATCATTCCCCTCTCACCCCTCCATGGGCCCACCCCTCCCATCATTCCCCTCTCACCCCTCCATGGGCCCACTACTCCCATCATTCACCTCTCACCCCTCCATGGGCCCATCATTCCCCTTTCACCCCTCCATGATCCCACTACTCCCATCATTCACCTCTCACCCCTCCATGGGCCCACTACTCCCATCATTACCCTTCATCCCCTCCATGATCTCACTACTCCCATCATTCCCCTCTCACCCCTCCATGGGCCCACTACTCCCATCATTACCCTTCATCCCCCTCCATGGGCCCACTACTCCCATCATTCCCCTCTCACTCCTCCATGATCATTCCCCTCTCACTCCTCCATGGGCCCACCCCTCTCATCATTCCCCTCTCACCCCTCCATGGGCCCACTACTCCCATCATTCCCCTCTCACTCCTCCATGATCATTCCCCTCTCACTCCTCCATGGGCCCACCCCTCTCATCATTCCCCTCTCACCCCTCCATGGGCCCACTACTCCCATCATTCCCCTCTCACCCCTCCATGGGCCCACTACTCCCATCATTACCCTTCATCCCCCTCCATGGGCCCACTACTCCCATCATTCCCCTCTCACTCCTCCATGATCATTCCCCTCTCACTCCTCCATGGGCCCACCCCTCTCATCATTCCCCTCTCACCCCTCCATGGGCCCACTACTCCCATCATTCCCCTCTCACCCCTCCATGGGCCCATCCCTCCCATCATTCCCCTCTCACCCCTCCATGGGCCCACCCCTCCCATCATTCCCCTCTCACCCCTCCATGGGCCCACTACTCCCATCATTCACCTCTCACCCCTCCGTGGGCCCATCCCTCCCATCATTCCCCTCTCACCCCTCCATGGGCCCACTACTCCCATCGTTGCCCTTCATCCCCTCCATGGGCCCACTACTCCCATCATTCCCCTCTCACCCCTCCATGGGCCCATCCCTCCCATCATTCCCCTCTCACCCCTCCATGGGCCCATCCCTCCCATCATTCCCCTCTCACCCCTCCATGGGCCCACTACTCCCATCATTCCCCTCTCACCCCTCCATGGGCCCACTACTCCCATCATTCCCCTCTCACCCCTCCATGGGCCCACCCCTCCCATCATTCCCCTCTCACCCCTCCATGGGCCCACTACTCCCATCATTCACCTCTCACCCCTCCGTGGGCCCATCCCTCCCATCATTCCCCTCTCACCCCTCCATGGGCCCACTACTCCCATCATTCACCTCTCACCCCTCCGTGGGCCCATCCCTCCCATCATTCCCCTCTCACCCCTCCATGGGCCCACTACTCCCATCGTTGCCCTTCATCCCCTCCATGGGCCCACTACTCCCATCATTCCCCTCTCACCCCTCCATGGGCCCACCCCTCCCATCATTCCCCTCTCACCCCTCCATGGGCCCACTACTCCCATCGTTGCCCTTCATCCCCTCCATGGGCCTACTACTCCCATCATTACCCTTCATCCCCTCCATGATTTCACTCCTGTATTCATCATTCCCTCGCCCAACCATGAAATCAAATGACAGGAGTCAATAATCAGTGGGCACTGTAATGAGTAAGAGGAAACTGAAGAACGATCCAATATGATTCACTAGAGAAGTAGGTAGGATAATAAAGGAGGCACAATCAGCATCTAGGAGATTCAAGGAGACAGGAAGTGTAGCTGATAGAGCAGTGTATAAAAACCGACAAAGGGAGGCCAAACACATTATCAGTGCTACCAGAGCACAGAAAGAGGAGGAGACGGCTGAATCTATTGGGAAAGGAGATAAATGCATCAGCAATGGAAGGGAGACCTGAATGTAGCAAAACCATTTAGTGTGACCAACGCGTTTTGGTCATACTTCTCTTGTGGGTTACAGGGGTGCACTTACTTATGCTCTCCTGTGGCCCAGAATCAGCCAACAGCGGGTTACAGCCGCTCCATACTCTGGAAGGATTGACAGCCAGCCGTCCCCACCCCCTCTCCTGCCCGTCATTCCGGTGAGAACTGGAGGGGCAATGGCTGACCAAACACCGATCAGAGGTCACGTGATCGCTCCGTTCTGTGGCTGAGAGCCAGCGGGGGACCTATTTTTCCGATCGCGTGTACGCGCCATTAGAATTGATCAGACAATACAGGAATTCAGCCAAGACTCTCTGGAGACCCTCCCCTCCCCCCTCCCACAAGCAGAAGAGCACGGGGCCCCGGCGGGTGAAAGTGTCACCTCAGGGGGTCCGCTTTACATGCTCTTCCCTCTGCATTCACTTGGGTGTGTCTGCATTGTGGATATACCCTATATTGTCAAAAGTATTGGGACGCCGACCTTTAATGACCCCCTAGGCTTAGTCCGGAGTTGGCTCCGCCCTTTGCAGCTATAACACCTTCACCTCTTCTGGGATGGCCGTCCACAAGGTTTAGGGGTGTGTCTATGGGAATGTTGTGAGGTCAGGCACTGATGTTGGATGAGAAGGCCTGGCTCGCAGTCTCCACTCTAATTCATCCCAAAGGTGTTCTATCGGGTTGAAGTCAGGACTCTGTGCAGGCCAGTCAAGTCCCCCCCCCCCCCCCCAAACTCGGTCTTATATGTCTTTATGGACCTCGCTTTGTGCACTGGTCCAAATCATTTGCTGGAGTGAGCCGAAGCCCAACCCCTGAGAAATAACCCCACACCATGATCCTCCGATCCTTAAGGCATCGGCATACCAAGACATTTTCATGCTCCCAACTTTGTGGGAGGAGTTTGGGGACGGCCCCTCCCTGTTCCAACACGACTGCCCACCAGTGCACAAAGCAAGGTCTATAAAGACATGGAGGAGCGAGTTTGGGGTGGAGGAACTTGACTGGCCTGCAAAGAGTCCTGACCTCAAATCAATAGAACACCTTTGGGATGAATTAGAGTGGAGACTGCGAGCCAGGCCTTCTCATCCAACATCAGTGTCTGACCTCACAAATGGTCAAATATTCCCATAGACACACTCCTAAACCTTGTGGGCGGCCTTCCCAGAAGAGGTGAAGGTGTTATAGCTGCAAAGGGCGGAGCCAACTCAATATTGAACCCTCCGGACCAAGACTGGGGGGGGGGGTATTAAAGGTCATGTGTGTGTAAAGGGGGGGCGTCCCAATACTTTTGGTAATACAGTGCATATATATACACCTATATCCACAATATATACATTTTATGCCTACACCTCTATCTCATAATGTGCCGGTAGCAGAGCTGCTGTCCCCCCCCCCCCCCGAGTCCCCGGCACAATATAGGGGTCCCATTCAGTCCCACCCATGACTGTAAATGGAGAGGAAGGGAGGAGAAATCAGTGACCCCCCCAACATGACGCCACTTTTTGGGGATAAAACGTGTGCAGGTTACAGCCGGACCGATAATCAGAAGCATTGATTACCCCGATCTTCATCAATAGTGAATATTTTAGAGAAAATATTACAGAAAGAGCAGAAAATGTATTTCCAGTAGTGATGAGCCGAACACCCCCCCCCCCCCCCCCCCCCGGTTCGCACCCGATCCTGCGAACACACCAAACGTTCCTGTGAACTTTAGAACCCCATTAAAGTCTATGGGACGCGAACGTTTGAAATCTAAAGTGTTAATTTTAAAGGTTAATATGCAAGTTATTGTCCTAAAAAGTGCCCCAGGGGGGGAGTGTTTGGGGACCCGGGGTCCTTCCCCAGGGGAGTGTTTGGGGACCTGGGGTCCTGCCCCAGAGGAATGTTTGGGGACCCGGGGTCCTGCCCCAGAGGAATGTTTGGGGACCCGGGGTCCTGCCCCAGGGGAGTGTTTGGGGACCCGGGGTCCTTCCCCAGGGGAGTGTTTGGGGACCCAGGTCCTGCCCCAGGGGAGTGTTTGGGGACCCGGGGTCCTGCCCCAGGGGAGTGTTTGGGGACCTGGGGTCCTGCCCCAGAGGAATGTTTGGGGACCCGGGGTCCTGCCCCAGGGGAGTGTTTGGGGACCCGGGGTCCTTCCCCAGGGGAGTGTTTGGGGACCCGGGGTCCTGCCCCAGGGGGGGTGTTTGGGGACCCGGGGTCCTGCCCCAGGGGGAGTGTTTGGGGACCCGGGGTCCTGCCCCAGAGGAATGTTTGGGGACCCAGGGTCCTGCCCCAGGGGGAGTGTTTGGGGACCCGGGGTCCTTCCCCAGGGCGAGTGTTTTGGGACCCGGGGTCCTTCCCCAGGGGAGTGTTTGGGGACCCAGGTCCTGCCCCAGGGATGTGTTTGGGGACCCGGGGTCCTGCCCCAGGGGAGTTATTGGGGACCCGGGTCCTGCCCCAGGGGCAGTGTTTGGGGACCCGGGGTCCTGCCCCAGGGGAGTGTTTGGGGACCCGGGGTCCTGCCCCAGGGGACATGTATTAATGCATAAAAAAACGGACGTTTTTTCGGGAGCAGTGATTTTAATAATGCTTAAAGTGAAATATTCCTTTAAATTTCGTACCTGGGGGGTGTCTATAGTATGCCTGTAAAGTGGCGCATGTTTCCCGTACATAGAACTGTCCCTGCACAAAATGACATTATTACTCCCGGCAATTCAGAGAAAAGTCATTCATAAAAAAAAAAAGCGTGAGGTCTGGTATGGATATTAAGGGGAACCCCGCGTCAAATAAAAAAAATGGCGTAGAGTTCCCCCAAAAATCCAAGCCAGACCCCTTATCCGAGCACGCAACCTGGCAGGCCGCAGGAAAAGAGGGGGGGCGAGAGAGCACCCCCCCCTCGTGAATTGTACCAGGCCACATGCCCTCAACATGGGGAGGATGCATTGACCCCCTCAAAGCATCATGTCCCCATATTGATGGGGACAAGGGCCTCATCCCCACAACCCTTGCCCGGTGGTTGTGGGGGTCTGCGGGCGAGGGGCTTATCGGAATCTGGAAGATCCCTTTAATAAAGGGGACCCCCAGGTCCCGGTCCCCCCCCCATGTGAATTAGTAATGGGGTACATTGTATCTCTACCATTTCACTAAGGAAGTGTAAAGAATTGTAACAATAAAACGCACACCATTGGGAAAGTCCGCTCTCGGTCCCGGGGGTTCCAACGCTGTCGGTATCCTGCGACGGGTGATCTCCTCTCCGCCGGGGCCCAGCGATGAGAAGATCTCTTCATCCAGGTCCGGGATCCAGAGCGCAGCATCGCCGGCCGCCTCTCTCCACGGGAGTCATCCCGGCGAATGACGCGGCTTCAGCCAGTGACAGCTCTTATGTAGGTGAGGGCGGGGCCACCCCGTCACGTGACCCCGCCCCCCTCTGACGCACCCGTCGCGTCACTGGGGAAGCCTGGGCTCTCCCTTGCGTCAGAGGGGGACAAGGTCACGTGACGGGTGGCCACGCCCTCACTACATAAGAGCTGTCACTGGCTGAAGCCGCGTCATTCGCCGGGATGACTCCGGTGGAGACAGGCGGCCGGCGATGCTGCGCTCTGGATCCCGGACCTGGATGAAGAGATCTTCTCATCGCTGGGCCCCGGCGGAGAGGAGATCACCCGTCGCAGGATACCGACAGCGTTGGAGCCCCCGCGACCGAGAGCAGACTTTCCCAATGGTGTGCGTTTTCCTGTTACAATTCTTTACACTTCCTTAGTGAAATGGTCGAGGTACAATGTACCCCATTACTAATTCACATAGGGGGGGGGACCGGGATCTGGGGGTCCCCTTTGATTCTGATAAGCCCCCCCCCCTGCAGACCCCCACAACCACCGGCCAAGGGTTGTGGGGATGAGGCCCTTGTCACAGACCCCCAAAGCATCCTCCCAATGTTGAGGGCATGTGGCCTGGTACGGTTCAGGAGGGGGGGCTCTCTCTCTCGCCCCCCCTCTTTTCCTGCGGCCTGCAGGGTTACGTGGAATTTGGGGGGGAACACCACGCGCTTTTTTTTATGAATGAGTTTTCTCTGTATTGCCGGGAGCCGACAATTCATTATAGCCGCGAGTGATTTTATATGACTTTTTTTCCTTCAGAAATGACATTTTGTGCAGGGACAGTTCTATGTACGGGAAACAAGCGCTACTTTACAGGCATAATATAGACACCCCCCAGGTACAAAATCTAAAGGTATAGTTCACTTTTATTGTTTCACTTTAAGCATTATTAAAATCCCTGCTTCCGAAAAAACTGAAGTTTATATAACTTTTTTTTTTTTGCCTTGATACATGTCCCCTGGGCAGGACCCGGGCCCCCAAACACTCCCCTGTGGCAGGACCCGGGCCCCCAAACACTCCCCTGGGGCAGGACCCGGGCCCCCAAACACTCCCCTGGGGTAGGACCCGGGTCCCCAAACACTCCCCTGGCGCAGGACCCGGGCCCCTAAACACTCCCCTGGGGCAGGACCCGGGCCCCCAAACACTCCCCTGGGGCAGGATCCCGGGCCCCCAAACACTCCCCTGGGGCAGGACACCGGGCCCCCAAACACTCCCCTGGGGCAGGACCCGGGTCCCCAAACACTCCCCTGGGGCAGGACCCGGGCCCCCAAACACTCCCCTGGGGCAGGACCCGGGTCCCCAAACACTCCCCTGGGGCAGGACCCGGGCCCCCAAACACTCCCCTGGGACAGGACCCGGGTCCCCAAACACTCCCCTGGGGCAGGACCCGGGCCCCCAAACACTCCCCTGGGGCAGGACCCGGGTCCCCAAACACTCCCCTGGGGCAGGACCCGGGCCCCCAAACACTCCCCTGGGACAGGACCCGGGTCCCCAAACACTCCCCCTGGGGCAGGACCCGGGTCCCCAAACACTCCCCTGGGGCAGGACCCGGGTCCCCAAACACTCCCCTGGGGTAGGACCCGGGTCCCCAAACACTCCCCTGGCGCAGGACCCGGGCCCCCAAACACTCCCCTGGCGCAGGACCCGGGCCCCCAAACACTCCCCTGGGGCAGGACCCGGGCCCCCAAACACTCCCCCTGGGGCAGGACCCGGGTCCCCAAACACTCCCCCTGGGGCAGGACCCGGGTCCCCAAACACTCCCCTGGGGCAGGACCCGGGTCCCCAAACACTCCCCCTGGGGCAGGACCCGGGTCACCAAACACTTTTTAGGACAATAACTTTCATATTAACCTTTAAAATGATCACTTTTCTCCCACAGACTTACAGGGTGTTCCGTGGCTTTTTGAATTTGCCGCGAACACCTCAAATTGTTCGCCGAACAGGTAGGTAATGTTTGAGTCGAAGCTCATCCCTAATTTCCAGCTGATAAAAGTCCCATAAACCCCCCCGGTGCAGAGTAGTGAGTGTGCAGGCCATGTTTATCTGACCCTCCCTGTCTATTGTGGAATATTTGATGAGTCAATACCAGGAATGGGACGGCCGGAATGTTTGGAAGGATTAGAATGTTTTCTATTCAGGCCTTTCACTGCTTCATGTTTGTATAATCCGGCCAACTACTCAGGGAGACGGAACACACCGGCACATTATGCCACCCAACCGTCACACCTGAGAAAGACGGAGCCGCCTCTCTGCTGCCCACCTGAGATCTCTGGTTCAGCCCTGACAGCTGAGCTGGGGACTCTCTATACACCTGTATGACAGGTAACAGGGGACTCTCCAGACACCTGTATGACAGGTAACAGGGGACTCTCCAGACACCTGTATGACAGGTAACAGGGGACTCTCTATACACCTGTATGACAGGTAACAGGGGACTCTCCATACACCTGTATGACAGCTGAGCTGGGGACTCTCCATACACCTGTATGACAGGTAACGGGGGACTCTCCATACATCTGTATGACAGCTGAGCTGGGGACTCTCCATACACCTGTATGACAGGTAACAGGGGACTCTCCAGACACCTGTATGACAGGTACCAGGGGGACTCTCCATACACCTGTATGACAGGTAACGGGGGTCTCTCCATACACCTGTATGACAGGTAACAGGGGACTCTCCATACACGTGTATGACAGGTAACGGGGGACTCTCCATACACCTGTATGACAGGTACCAGGGGGACTCTCCATACACCTGTATGACAGGTAACGGGGGTCTCTCCATACACCTGTATGACAGGTAACAGGGGACTCTCCATACACCTGTATGACAGGTAACGGGGGTCTCTCCATACACCTGTATGACAGGTAACAGGGGACTCTCCATACACGTGTATGACAGGTAACGGGGGACTCTCCATACACCTGTATGACAGGTAACAGGGGACTCTCCATACACCTGTATGACAGGTAACGGGGGACTCTCCATACACCTGTATGACAGGTAACGGGGACTCTCCATACACCTGTATGACAGGTAACAGGGGACTCTCCATACACCTGTATGACAGCTGAGCTGGGGACTCTCCATACATCTGTATGACAGCTGAGCTGGGGACTCTCCATACACCTGTATGACAGGTAACGGGGGACTCTCCATACACCTGTATGACAGGTAACGGGGGACTCTCCATACACCTGTATGACAGGTAACGGGGGACTCTCCATACACCTGTATGACAGGTAACGGGGGACTCTCCATACACCTGTATGACAGGTAAAGGGGGGACTCTCCATACATCTGTATGACAGGTAACGGGGGGGACTCTCCATACACCTGTATGACAGGTAACGGGGGGACTCTCCATACACCTGTATGACAGGTAACGGGGGACTCTCCATACACCTGTATGACAGCTGAGCTGGGGACTCTCCATACACCTGTATGACAGGTAACGGGGGACTCTCCATACACCTGTATGACAGGTAACGGGGGACTCTCCATACACCTGTATGACAGCTGAGCTGGGGACTCTCCATACACCTGTATGACAGGTAAAGGGGGGACTCTCCATACATCTGTATGACAGGTAACGGGGGGGAGTCTCCATACACCTGTATGACAGGTAACGGGGGGACTCTCCATACACCTGTATGACAGCTGAGCTGGGGACTCTCCATACACCTGTATGACAGGTAACGGGGGACTCTCCATACACCTGTATGACAGGTAACAGGGGACTCTCCATACACCTGTATGACAGGTAACAGGGGACTCTCCATACACCTGTATGACAGGTAACGGGGGACTCTCTATACACCTGTATGACAGGTACCAGGGGGACTCTCCATACACCTGTATGACAGGTAACGGGGGACTCTCCATACACCTGTATGACAGGTAACGGGGGACTCTCCATACACCTGTATGACAGCTGAGCTGGCGACTCTCCATACACCTGTATGACAGGTAACAGGGGACTCTCTATACACCTGTATGACAGGTAACGGGGGACTCTCCATACACCTGTATGACAGGTAACGGGGACTCTCCATACATCTGTATGACAGGTAACGGGGGGGACTCTCCATACACCTGTATGACAGGTAACAGGGGGACTCTCCATACACCTGTATGACAGGTAACGGGGGACTCTCCATACACCTGTATGACAGCTGAGCTGGGGTCTCTCCATACACCTGTATGACAGGTAACGGGGGACTCTCTATACACCTGTATGACAGGTAATGGGGGACACTCCACACACCTGTATGACAGGTAACGGGGGACTCTCCATACACCTGTATGACAGGTAACGGGGGACTCTCCATACACCTGTATGACAGGTAACGGGGGACTCTCCATACACCTGTATGACAGGTAACAGGGGACTCTCCATACATCTGTATGACAGCTGAGCTGGGGACTCTCCATACACCTGTATGACAGGTAACGGGGGACTCTCCATACACCTGTATGACAGGTAACGGGGGACTCTCCATACACCTGTATGACAGGTAACAGGGGGTCTCTCCATACACCTGTATGACAGGTAACGGGGGACTCGCCATACACCTGTATGACAGGTAACAGGGGACTCTCCATACATCTGTATGACAGCTGAGCTGGGGACTCTCCATACACCTGTATGACAGGTAACGGGGGACTCTCCATACACCTGTATGACAGGTAACGGGGGACTCTCCATACACCTGTATGACAGGTAACGGGGGACTCTCCATACACCTGTATGACAGGTAACAGGGGGACTCTATACACCTGTATAACAATCCACCTGACCCAACACCCTCCATACTGACAGTCCACCTGACCCAACACCCCCCATACTGACAGTCCACCTGACCCAACACCCTCCATACTGACAGTCCACCTGACCCAACACCCCCCATACTGACAGTCCACCTGACCCAACACCCCCCATACTGACAGTCCACCTGACCCAACACCCTCCATACTGACAGTCCACCTGACCCAACACCCTCCATACTGACAGTCCACCTGACCCAACACCCTCCATACTGACAGTCCACCTGACCCAACACCCCCCATACTGACAGTCCACCTGACCCAACACCCTCCATACTGACAGTCCACCTGACCCAACACCCCCCATACTGACAGTCCACCTGACCCAACACCCTCCATACTGACAGTCCACCTGACCCAACACCCCCCATACTGACAGTCCACCTGACCCAACACCCTCCATACTGACAGTCCACCTGACCCAACACCCTCCATACTGACAGTCCACCTGACCCAACACCCTCCATACTGACAGTCCACCTGACCCAACACCCCCCATACTGACAGTCCACCTGACCCAACACCCCCCATACTGACAGTCCACCTGACCCAACACCCTCCATACTGACAGTCCACCTGACCCAACACCCTCCATACTGACAGTCCACCTGACCCAACACCCTCCATACTGACAGTCCACCTGACCCAACACCCTCCATACTGACAGTCCACCTGACCCAACACCCTCCATACTGACAGTCCACCTGACCCAACATCGTCCATCCTGACAGTCCACCTGACCCAACACCCTCCATACTGACAGTCCACCTGACCCAACACCCCCCATACTGACAGTCCACCTGACCCAACACCCTCCATACTGACAGTCCACCTGACCCAACACCCCCCATACTGACAGTCCACCTGACCCAACACCCTCCATACTGACAGTCCACCTGACCCAACACCCCCCATACTGACAGTCCACCTGACCCAACACCCCCCATACTGACAGTCCACCTGACCCAACACCCTCCATCCTGACAGTCCACCTGACCCAACACCCCCCATACTGACAGTCCACCTGACCCAACACCCTCCATACTGACAGTCCACCTGACCCAACACCCTCCATACTGACAGTCCACCTGACCCAACACCCCCCATACTGACAGTCCACCTGACCCAACACCCTCCATCCTGACAGTCCACCTGACCCAACACCCTCCATACTGACAGTCCACCTGACCCAACACCCTCCATACTGACAGTCCACCTGACCCAACACCCCCATACTGACAGTCCACCTGACCCAACACCCTCCATACTGACAGTCCACCTGACCCAACACCCCCCATACTGACAGTCCACCTGACCCAACACCCCCCATACTGACAGTCCACCTGACCCAACACCCTCCATACTGACAGTCCACCTGACCCAACACCCTCCATCCTGACAGTCCACCTGACCCAACACCCTCCATCCTGACAGTCCACCTGACCCAACACCCTCCATACTGACAGTCCACCTGACCCAACACCCTCCATACTGACAGTCCACCTGACCCAACACCCTCCATACTGACAGTCCACCTGACCCAACACCCCCCATACTGACAGTCCACCTGACCCAACACCCTCCATACTGACAGTCCACCTGACCCAACACCCTCCATACTGACAGTCCACCTGACCCAACACACTCCATACTGACAGTCCACCTGACCCAACACCCTCCATACTGACAGTCCACCTGACCCAACACCCTCCATACTGACAGTCCACCTGACCCAACACCCTCCATACTGACAGTCCACCTGACCCAACACCCCCCATCCTGACAGTCCACCTGACCCAACACCCCCCATACTGACAGTCCACCTGACCCAACACCCTCCATACTGACAGTCCACCTGACCCAACACCCCCATACTGACAGTCCACCTGACCCAACACCCTCCATACTGACAGTCCACCTGACCCAACACCCCCCATACTGACAGTCCACCTGACCCAACACCCCCCATACTGACAGTCCACCTGACCCAACACCCTCCATACTGACAGTCCACCTGACCCAACACCCTCCATACTGACAGTCCACCTGACCCAACACCCTCCATACTGACAGTCCACCTGACCCAACACCCTCCATACTGACAGTCCACCTGACCCAACACCCCCCATACTGACAGTCCACCTGACCCAACACCCTCCATACTGACAGTCCACCTGACCCAACACCCCCCATACTGACAGTCCACCTGACCCAACACCCCCCATACTGACAGTCCACCTGACCCAACACCCTCCATACTGACAGTCCACCTGACCCAACACCCTCCATACTGACAGTCCACCTGACCCAACACCCTCCATACTGACAGTCCACCTGACCCAACACCCTCCATACTGACAGTCCACCTGACCCAACACCCCCCATACTGACAGTCCACCTGACCCAACACCCTCCATACTGACAGTCCACCTGACCCAACACCCTCCATACTGACAGTCCACCTGACCCAACACACTCCATACTGACAGTCCACCTGACCCAACACCCTCCATACTGACAGTCCACCTGACCCAACACCCTCCATACTGACAGTCCACCTGACCCAACACCCTCCATACTGACAGTCCACCTGACCCAACACCCCCCATACTGACAGTCCACCTGACCCAACACCCCCCATACTGACAGTCCACCTGACCCAACACCCCCCATACTGACAGTCCACACTGATGTAACACCCCAATATCGATAGAAGATCCCCTTCTGCCCCGGAATCTCCCCCCCCCCCCCTCCAGATACCGACAGAGCTCAGCCGACTCTCACAGCTCCTCCACTAAACCTTTAATTACAGAGGAGACGGAGGGCTGGAACCATTTACGAGGAATTCAGCGTGTTATAAACTCCGGCAGCCGATCAGAGGCCTGCGTGACAGCAAAGTGTCCCGTACGGGTTACTGTCACCCCAGAATTATGAATCATGGTGACCTAGGAATGCTCTGTGTGTGTGTCACCCCCCTCCCCCTTCATGGACATTTCCCAATCATACAGGAAATGCTGAGCCCAGGAGCTTACATTCTAAATCAATGGAAGCTGAAGCAGGACAATCACAGCCCCCCTTTATATTGGATCTACAGAGAGAGAGATAAATAGAAGCAGCCGAGGTGCAGGCCTGATCCTCCTATCACCGCCATGTAGACAAAGACCCAAAACAAGCATGCAGCAAGTGAAAGTTAAAAAATGTCCTCTCCTGACCCAACACCAATAAGATGACCCCCCAGTAATGGTGGCTCCCGTGTGACCCTCCAGACACATTTCATAAAAATTGTACAAATGAAGGTTTAAAGAGGCGAGGTGTCAGCCCTGCCCTTCTCCCTTTGTGTACTAGCAGGCTTGCTTCATCCCAGTGCCCTCCTCCCCCCCTGGGGTAACTTCACCCCGTACAATACCCATCCAGTGCCCTGCTCCCCCCCTGGGGTAACTTCACCCCCTACAATACCCACCCAGTGCCCTGCTCCCCCCCTGGGGTAACTTCACCCCCTACAATACCCATCCAGTGCCCTGCTCCACCCTCTGGGGTAACTTCACCCCCTACAATACCCATCCAGTGCCCTGCTCCACCCTCTGGGGTAACTTCACCCCCTACAATACCCACCCAGTGCCCTGTTCCCCCCTCTGGGGTAACTTCACCCCCTACAATACCCATCCAGTGCCCTGCTCCCCCCTCTGGGGTAACTTCACCCCCTACAATACCCACCCAGTGCCCTGTTCCCCCCTCTGGGGTAACTTCACCCCCTACAATACCCACCCAGTGACAGCAGCTATTCTTGCATTGTACAGTGACAGAACCCAGCACACACAATAATGGTACCCCCCCAGCACACACAATAATGGTACCCCCCCCAGCACACACAATAATGGTACCCCCCAGCACACACAATAATGGTACCCCCCCCCAGCACACACAATGGTGGTACCCCCAGCACACACAATAATGGTACCCCCCCCAGCACACACAATAATGGTACCCCCCAGCACACACAATAATGGTACCCCCCCCCAGCACACACAATGGTGGTACCCCCAGCACACACAATAATGGTACCCCCCCCAGCACACACAATAATGGTACCCCCCAGCACACACAATAATGGTACCCCCCCCCAGCACACACAATGGTGGTACCCCCAGCACACACAATGGTGGTACCCCCTCCCCCCAGCACAAACAATGGCGGTACCCCCAGCACACACAATAATGGTACCCCCCCCAGCACACACAATAATGGTACCCCCCCCAGCACACACAATGGTGGTACCCCCTCCCCCCAGCACACACAATGGCGGTACCCCCAGCACACACAATAATGGTACCCCCCCCAGCACACACAATGGTGGTACCCCCTCCCCCCAGCACACACAATGGCGGTACCCCCAGCACACACAATAATGGTACCCCCCCCCCCCAGCACACACAATGGTGGTACCCCCAGCACACACAATGGTGGTACCCCCCCCCCCAGCACACACAATGGCGGTACCCCCAGCACACACAATAATGGTACCCCCCCCAGCACACACAATGGTGGTACCCCCAGCACACACAATGGTGGTACCCCCCCCCCCCAGCACACACAATGGCGGTACCCCCCCCAGCACACACAATGGCGGTACTCCCATCTGTACACAGTTCATATGTTAGTGTCTTACCTGTAAAGCAGAGGAAAAGAAGGAGCAGGGTCCTCAGATGGTTGCAGATCCTGGGGGGCCACAGTGGGGGATGGCAGGGTCCCGGTGACATGGTGGTTGTAGTTGTTGGAGGGTCTGACGCTGAATGCAGGGCGAGGAGGAGGGTGTCACTGTCTCTGCGTCTCACTCAGAGCTGGATTATAAAACTAGACGGACCAGTTCTGCATGGAGCCATTCCCGAGAAGGGAGGGGAGGGACGAGGGTGACAAATCTACCAAAACATCAAGAGAGACTTACCCACGGTGCAGGTCACCCCGATACACCCCGCCTATCACCCCGATACACCCCGCCTATCACCCCGATACACCCCACCTATCACCCTGACACCCACCTATCACCCCGATACACCTTGATACCCCACCTATCACCCCGACACACCACCTATCACCCCGATACACCCTGATACCCCACCTATCACCCCGATACACCCCACCTATCACCCCGATACACCACCTATCACCCCGATACACCACCTATCACCCCGATACACCCCGCCTATCACCCCGATACACCCCGCCTATCACCCCGATACACCCCGCCTATCACCCCGATACACCCCGCCTATCACCCCGATACACCCCGCCTATCACCCCGATACACCACCTATCACCCCCGATACACCCCGCCTATCACCCCGATACACCTTGATACCCCGCCTATCACCCCGATACACCCCACCTTTCACCCCGACACACCACCTATCACCCCGATACACCCCGCCTATCACCCCGATACACCACCTATCACCCCACCTATCACCCCGATACACCACCTATCACCCCGATACACCACCTATCACCCCGATACATCCCGCCTATCACCCCGATACACCACCTATCACCCCGATACACCCCGCCTATCACCCCGATACACCACCTATCACCCCGATACACCACCTATCACCCCGATACACCCCGCCTATCACCCCGATACACCCCGCCTATCACCCCGATACACCCCGCCTATCACCCCGATACACCACCTATCACCCCGATACACCTTGATACCCCACCTATCACCCCGACACACCACCTATCACCCCGATACACCCTGATACCCCACCTATCACCCCGATACACCCCACCTATCACCCCGATACACCACCTATCACCCCGATACACCACCTATCACCCCGATACACCCCGCCTATCACCCCGATACACCCCGCCTATCACCCCGATACACCCCGCCTATCACCCCGATACACCACCTATCACCCCGATACACCTTGATACCCCACCTATCACCCCGACACACCACCTATCACCCCGATACACCACCTATCACCCCGATACACCCCGCCTATCACCCCGATACACCCCGCCTATCACCCCGATACACCCCACCTATCACCCCGACACACCACCTATCACCCCGATACACCCTGATACCCCACCTATCACCCCGATACACCACCTATCACCCCGATACACCCTGATACCCCACCTATCACCCCGATACACCACCTATCACCCCGACACCCCACCTATCACCCCGATACACCACCTATCACCCCGATACACCCCACCTATCACCCCGATACACCACCTATCACCCCGATACACCCCGCCTATCACCCCGATACACCACCTATCACCCCGATACACCTTGATACCCCACCTATCACCCCGACACACCACCTATCACCCCGATACACCACCTATCACCCCGATACACCCCACCTATCACCCCGATACACCCCGCCTATCACCCCGATACACCACCTATCACCCCGATACACCTTGATACCCCACCTATCACCCCGACACACCACCTATCACCCCGATACACCCTGATACCCCACCTATCACCCCGATACACCCCACCTATCACCCCGATACACCACCTATCACCCCGATACACCACCTATCACCCCGATACACCCCACCTATCACCCCGATACACCCCGCCTATCACCCCGATATACCACCTATCACCCCGATACACCCTGATACCCCACCTATCACCCCGATACACCCCACCTATCACCCCGATACGCCACCTATCACCCCGATACACCACCTATCACCCCGATACACCCCGCCTATCACCCCGATACACCCCGCCTATCACCCCGATACACCCCGCCTATCACCCCGATACACCACCTATCACCCCGATACACCTTGATACCCCACCTATCACCCCGACACACCACCTATCACCCCGATACACCCTGATACCCCACCTATCACCCCGATACACCACCTATCACCCCGATACACCCTGATACCCCACCTATCACCCCGATACACCACCTATCACCCCGACACCCCACCTATCACCCCGATACACCACCTATCACCCCGATACACCCCACCTATCACCCCGATACACCACCTATCACCCCGATACACCCCGCCTATCACCCCGATACACCACCTATCACCCCGACACCCCACCTATCACCCCGATACACCACCTATCACCCCGATACACCCCGCCTATCACCCCGATACACCCCGCCTATCACCCCGATACACCACCTATCACCCTGACACCCACCTATCACCCCGATACACCCTGATACCCCACCTATCACCCCGATACACCCCACCTATCACCCCGATACACCACCTATCACCCCGATACACCACCTATCACCCCGATACACCCCGCCTATCACCCCGATACACCCCACCTATCACCCCGATACACCCCGATACACCCCGCCTATCACCCCGATACACCCCGCCTATCACCCCGATACACCACCTATCACCCCGATACACCTTGATACCCCACCTATCACCCCGACACACCACCTATCACCCCGATACACCCCGCCTATCACCCCGATACACCCCGCCTATCACCCCGATACACCCCCCCTATCACCCCGATACACCACCTATCACCCCAATACATCCCGCCTATCACCCCGATACACCACCTATCACCCCGATACATCCCGCCTATCACCCCGATACATCCCGCCTATCACCCCGATACACCACCTATCACCCCGA
Source organism: Rana temporaria (assembly GCF_905171775.1). Classification (NCBI taxonomy): domain Eukaryota; kingdom Metazoa; phylum Chordata; class Amphibia; order Anura; family Ranidae; genus Rana; species Rana temporaria. The sequence goes on from NC_053501.1 coordinate 121,747,567, forward strand.
TACACCCCGCCTATCACCCCGATACACCACCTATCACCCCGATACACCCTGATACCCCACCTATCACCCCGATACACCACCTATCACCCCGATACACCACCTATCACCCCGATACACCCCGCCTATCACCCCGAAAAACACCACCTATCACCCCGATACACCACCTATCACCCCGATACACCCTGATACCCCACCTATCACCCCGATACACCACCTATCACCCCGATACACCACCTATCACCCCGATACACCCTGATACCCCACCTATCACCCCAATACACCCCACCTATCACCCCGATACACCACCTATCACCCCGATACATCCCGATACACCCCACCTATCACCCCGATACACCCCGCCTATCACCCCGATACATCCCGATACACCCCACCTATCACCCTGATACACCCCGCCTATCACCCCGATACATCCCGATACACCCCACCTATCACCCCGATACACCCCGCCTATCACCCCGATACACCACCTATCACCCCGATACATCCCGATACACCCCACCTATCACCCCGATACACCCCGCCTATCACCCCGATACACCACCTATCACCCCGATACATCCCGATACACCCCACCTATCACCCCGATACACCCCGCCTATCACCCCGATACACCACCTATCACCCCGATACACCCCACCTATCACCCCGATACACCCCGCCTATCACCCCGATACACCACCTATCACCCCGATACATCCCGATACACCCCACCTATCACCCCGATACACCCCGCCTATCACCCCGATACACCACCTATCACCCCGATACATCCCGATACACCCCACCTATCACCCCGATACACCCCACCTATCACCCCGATACATCCCGATACACCCCACCTATCACCCCGATACATCCCGATACACCCCACCTATCACCCCGATACACCCCGCCTATCACCCCGATACACCACCTATCACCCCGATACATCCCGATACACCACCTATCACCCCGATACACCCCGCCTATCACCCCGATCCCCCAGAATACAGGATAATGTGCCCATCACCCCGATCCCCCAGAATACAGGATAATGTGCCCATCACCCCTATCCCCCAGAATACAGGATAATGTACCCATCACCCCGATCCCCCAGAATACAGGATAATGTACCCATCACCCCGATCCCCCAGAATACAGGATAATGTGCCCATCACCCCGATCCCCCAGAATACAGGATAATGTGCCCATCACCCCGATCCCCCAGAATACAGAATAAAGTGCCCATCACCCCTATCCCCCAGAATACAGGATAATGTGCCCATCACCCCGATCCCCCAGAATACAGGATAATGTACCCATCACCCCGATCCCCCAGAATACAGGATAATGTGCCCATCGCCCCGATCCCCCAGAATACAGGATAATGTGCCCATCACCCCCCGATCCCCCAGAATACAGGATAATGTGCCCATCGCCCCGATCCCCCAGAATACAGGATAATGTGCCCATCACCCCGATCCCCCAGAATACAGGATAATGTACCCATCACCCCCCGATCCCCCAGAATACAGGATAATGTGCCCATCGCCCCGATCCCCCAGAATACAGGATAATGTGCCCATCACCCCCCGATCCCCCAGAATACAGGATAATGTGCCCTTCACCCCGATCCCCCAGAATACAGGATAATGTACCCATCACCCCCCGATCCCCCAGAATACAGGATAATGTACCCATCACCCCGATCCCCCAGAATACAGGATAATGTGCCCATCACCCCGATCCCCCAGAATACAGGATAATGTACCCATCACCCCTATCCCCCAGAATACAGGATAATGTGCCCATCGCCCCGATCCCCCAGAATACAGGATAATGTACCCATCACCCCCCGATCCCCCAGAATACAGGATAATGTACCCATCACCCCGATCCCCCAGAATACAGGATAATGTACCCATCACCCCCCGATCCCCCAGAATACAGGATAATGTGCCCATCGCCCCGATCCCCCAGAATACAGGATAATGTGCCCTTCACCCCGATCCCCCAGAATACAGGATAATGTGCCCTTCACCCCGATCCCCCAGAATACAGGATAATGTACCCATCACCCCGATCCCCCAGAATACAGGATAATGTACCCATCACCCCGATCCCCCAGAATACAGGATAATGTGCCCATCACCCCGATCCCCCAGAATACAGGATAATGTACCCATCACCCCGATCCCCCAGAATACAGGATAATGTGCCCATCGCCCCGATCCCCCAGAATACAGGATAATGTACCCATCACCCCGATCCCCCAGAATACAGGATAATGTGCCCATCACCCCTATCCCCCAGAATACAGGATAATGTGCCCATCACCCCCCGATCCCCCAGAATACAGGATAATGTACCCATCACCCCGATCCCCCAGAATACAGGATAATGTGCCCTTCACCCCGATCCCCCAGAATACAGGATAATGTACCCATCACCCCGATCCCCCAGAATACAGGATAATGTGCCCATCACCCCGATCCCCCAGAATACAGGATAATGTACCCATCACCCCGATCCCCCAGAATACAGGATAATGTGCCCATCACCCCGATCCCCCAGAATACAGGATAATGTACCCATCACCCCCCGATCCCCCAGAATACAGGATAATGTACCCATCACCCCGATCCCCCAGAATACAGGATAATGTACCCATCACCCCCCGATCCCCCAGAATACAGGATAATGTGCCCATCGCCCCGATCCCCCAGAATACAGGATAATGTACCCATCACCCCGATCCCTCAGAATACAGGATAATGTGCCCATCGCCCCGATCCCCCAGAATACAGGATAATGTACCCATCACCCCGATCCCCCAGAATACAGGATAATGTGCCCATCACCCCGATCCCCCAGAATACAGGATAATGTACCCATCACCCCGATCCCCCAGAATACAGGATAATGTGCCCATCACCCCGATCCCCCAGAATACAGGATAATGTACCCATCACCCCGATCCCCCAGAATACAGGATAATGTACCCATCACCCCCCGATCCCCCAGAATACAGAATAATGTGTCCTTCACCCCGATCCCCCAGAATACAGGATAATGTACCCATCACCCCGATCCCCCAGAATACAGGATAATGTACCCATCACCCCGATCCCCCAGAACGCAGCATTGGGCGTGTTGAGCCTGTGAGGAGGAAGTGCTGCCATTTTTCAGGTGATAAAAGGTGACAGAGACCTCATTGTGTTGCCTCCTGAAGAACCAGTTTCAGAAAGCCAAGTCTTGGAAATGAAGTGTTTTTATTGTTGCCCCCTTCGGCCATTGTGTCCCGGGGGGCATTTCACCGGTAAAAGTTGTTTTTCTGGTTTCCACCCCCACCATTGTTCACATGACTGCCAGCTCTGCAGGATCAGGTGGAGGAGTGACAGAGCCCCCCCAACTAACTGCCATTCCGGTTATAAATGTATCTCTTATAATTGGTAGCCACATGAAAAGTGCCGACATTAATCCCGAAAAACACCCGAGGAGCCGGGACTGGCACATTCCATAGACAAGGGGCTGAGAGTTCCATGTAGCCTGGGCTATAGACCCATTCAATTACCCTGCAGCTTGTTACTCCCTCTTCCTGATTGGAGGATTGTGCTAGACAGAAAAGTCAGGGCCATTTTGTTGAAGACTAGGTGCTGCCACCATATTGGAGGAGCCTGGACCCAGGCGTGTTCACAATTTCTTCATAAATCTGCTGTTACATTGTTTTTTTGCTCGTAGTTTGTACTATTGGTATTTGTTGTTTCTGTTGATGCTGCTCAGGATCAGGGTTAGGTGATGGGTTCAGGTTTATTGATCGTGGTTAGGGTTAGGTGATGGGTTCAGGTTTATTGATCAGGGTCAGGATTAGGGTTAGGTGATGGGTTCAGGTTTATTGATCGTGGTTAGGGTTAGGTGATTGGTTCAGGTTTATTGATCGTGGTCAGGGTTAGGGTTAGGTGATGGGTTCAGGTTTATTGATCGTGGTTAGGGTTAGGTGATGGGTTCAGGTTTATTGATCGTGGTCAGGGTTAGGTGATGGGTTCAGGTTTATTGATCGTGGTTCGGGTTAGGTGATGGGTTCAGGTTTATTGATCGTGGTCAGGGTTAGGTGATGGGTTCAGGTTTATTGATCGTGGTTAGGGTTAGGTGATGGGTTCAGGTTTATTGATCGGGGTTAGGGTTAGGTGATGGGTTCAGGTTTATTGATCGTGGTTAGGGTTAGGTGATGGGTTCAGGTTTATTGATCGTGGTTAGGGTTAGGTGATGGGTTCGGGTTTATTGATCGTGGTTAGGGTTAGGTGATGGGTTTGGGTTTATTGATCGTGGTTAGGGTTAGGTGATGGGTTCAGGTTTAATGATCGTGGTTAGGGTTAGGTGATGGGTTCAGGTTTATTGATCGTGGTCAGGGTTAGGTAATGGGTTCAGGTTTATTGATCGTGGTTAGGGTTAGGTGATGGGTTCAGGTTTAATGATCGTGGTTAGGGTTAGGTGATGGGTTCAGGTTTATTGATCGTGGTTAGGGTTAGGTGATGGGTTCAGGTTTATTGATCGTGGTCAGGGTTAGGGTTAGGTGATGGGTTCAGGTTTATTGATCGTGGTTAGGTGATGGGTTCGGGTTTATTGATCGTGGTTAGGTGATGGGTTCAGGTTTATTGATCGTGGTTAGGGTTAGGTGATGGGTTCAGGTTTATTGATCGTGGTTAGGGTTAGGTGATGGGTTCAGGTTTATTGATCAGGGTCAGGATTAGGGTTAGGTGATGGGTTCAGGTTTATTGATCGTGGTCAGGTTTAGGTGATGGGTTCAGGTTTATTGATCGTGGTTAGGGTTAGGTGATGGGTTCGGGTTTATTGATCGTGGTTAGGGTTAGGTGATGGGTTCAGGTTTAATGATCGTGGTTAGGGTTAGGTGATGGGTTCGGGTTTATTGATCGTGGTTAGGGTTAGGTGATGGGTTCAGGTTTATTGATCAGGGTCAGGATTAGGGTTAGGTGATGGGTTCAGGTTTATTGATCGTGGTCAGGGTTAGGTGATGGGTTCAGGTTTATTGATCGTGGTCAGGGTTAGGTGATGGGTTCAGGTTTATTGATCGTGGTTAGGGTTAGGTGATTGGTTCAGGTTTATTGATCGTGGTCAGGGTTAGGGTTAGGTGATGGGTTCAGGTTTATTGATCGTGGTCAGGGTTAGGGTTAGGTGATTGGTTCAGGTTTATTGATCGTGGTCAGGGTTAGGGTTAGGTGATGGGTTCAGGTTTATTGATCGTGGTTAGGGTTAGGGTTAGGTGATGGGTTCAGGTTTATTGATCGTGGTTAGGGTTAGGGTTAGGTGATGGGTTCAGGTTTATTGATCGTGGTTAGGGTTAGGTGATGGGTTCAGGTTTATTGATCGTGGTTAGGGTTAGGTAATTGGTTCAGGTTTATTGATCGTGGTTAGGGTTAGGTCATTGGTTCAGGTTTATTGATCGTGGTTAGGGTTAGGTGATGGGTTCAGGTTTATTGATCGTGGTTAGGGTTAGGTAATTGGTTCAGGTTTATTGATCGTGGTTAGGGTTAGGTAATTGGTTCAGGTTTATTGATTGTGGTTAGGGTTAGGTCATTGGTTCAGGTTTATTGATCGTGGTTAGGGTTAGGTGATGGGTTCAGGTTTATTGATCGTGGTTAGGGTTAGGTGATGGGTTCAGGTTTATTGATCGTGGTTAGGGTTAGGGTTAGGTGATGGGTTCAGGTTTATTGATCGGGGTTAGGGTTAGGTGATGGCTTCAGGTTTATTGATCGTGGTTAGGGTTAGGGTTAGGTGATGGGTTCAGGTTTATTGATCGTGGTTAGGGTTAGGTAATGGGTTCAGGTTTATTGATCGTGGTTAGGGTTAGGTAATTGGTTCAGGTTTATTGATCGTGGTTAGGGTTAGGTGATGGGTTCAGGTTTATTGATCGTGGTTAGGGTTAGGTGATTGGTTCAGGTTTATTGATCGTGGTCAGGGTTAGGGTTAGGTGATGGGTTCAGGTTTATTGATCGTGGTCAGGGTTAGGGTTAGGTGATTGGTTCAGGTTTATTGATCGTGGTCAGGGTTAGGGTTAGGTGATGGGTTCAGGTTTATTGATCGTGGTTAGGGTTAGGTGATGGGTTCAGGTTTATTGATCGTGGTTAGGGTTAGGGTTAGGTGATGGGTTCAGGTTTATTGATCGTGGTTAGGGTTAGGGTTAGGTGATGGGTTCAGGTTTATTGATCGTGGTTAGGGTTAGGTAATTGGTTCAGGTTTATTGATCGTGGTTAGGGTTAGGTAATTGGTTCAGGTTTATTGATTGTGGTTAGGGTTAGGTCATTGGTTCAGGTTTATTGATCGTGGTTAGGGTTAGGTGATGGGTTCAGGTTTATTGATCGTGGTTAGGGTTAGGTGATGGGTTCAGGTTTATTGATCGTGGTTAGGGTTAGGTGATGGGTTCAGGTTTATTGATCGTGGTCAGGGTTAGGTAATGGGTTCAGGTTTATTGATCAGGGTTAGGTGATGGGTTCAGGTTTATTGATCGTGGTTAAAGTCCCAAAAAAAACTGTATTTCGGATTCGGACTTACGACGGCATACATGGAGATACGCCGTCGTAAGTCCGTTGTGAATCCGGGCCACGGTGTGTTGGAGAGATTTGTCATCAACGTCAGGAACAAAATTACCCAAATAAAAACTCTTCAGTCGCCTTTCTCAACCTTTTATACCTCAGAAATAATTTTGGGTCTCAGGGAACCCCCCTAAAAAATGGATTCAGTGAGTCAGTGGCTCTGGAACCATCAGAGGGGAAGTTAGTCTCTGTTCATTGAACCTCCAGAATCCTGGTTCAGAATGGCTGCTCTACAGTATGAGAATGGTCCTATGTATGAAGTTTACCTCTACGCTGTATAGGATCGGTCTTCCATACATTAGGATCGGTCCTCCGCAGGGCATCGTGTCCTCCGCAGAGTATTGGTCCTCCATACGCTAGCATCGGGTCCTCCACAGGGTATCGGTCCTCCGCAGGGCATCGGGTCCTCCGCAGGGTATCGGTCCTCTGCAGGGCATCGGGTCCTCCGCAGAGTATTGGTCCTCCATACGCTAGCATCGGGTCCTCCGCAGGGCATCGGGTCCTCCGCAGGGTATCGGTCCTCCGCAAGGCATCGGGTCCTCCGCAGGGTATCGGTCCTCCACAGGGCATCGGGTCCTCCGCAGAGTATTGGTCCTCCATACGCTAGCATCGGGTCCTTCCGCAGGGTATCGGTCCTCCGCAGAGCATCGGGTCCTCTGCAGGGCATCGGGTCCTCCGCAGGGCATCGGGTCCTCCGCAGAGCATCGGGTCCTCCGCAGAGCATCGGGTCCTCCGCAGGGCATCGGGTCCTCCGCAGGGTATCGGTCCTCCGCAGGGCATCGGGTCCTCCGCAGAGTATTGGTCCTCCATACGCTAGCATCGGGTCCTCCGCAGGGCATCGGGTCCTCCGCAGGGTATCGGTCCTCCGCAGGGCATCGGGTCCTCCGCAGAGTATTGGTCCTCCATACGCTAGCATCGGGTCCTCCACAGGGCATCGGGTCCTCCGCAGGGTATCGGGTCCTCCGCAGGGTATTGGTCCTCCGCAGAGCATCGGGTCCTCCGCAGAGCATCGGGTCCTCCGCAGGGTATCGGGTCCTCCGCAGGGTATTGGTCCTCCGCAGAGCATCGGGTCCTCCGCAGGGTATCGGTCCTCCACAGGGCATCGGGTCCTCCGCAGGGTATCGGTCCTCCGCAGAGCATCGGGTCCTCCGCAGAGCATCGGGTCCTCCGCAGGGTATCGGGTCCTCCGCAGGGTATCGGTCCTCCGCAGAGCATCGGGTCCTCCGCAGGGTATCGGTCCTCCACAGGGCATCGGGTCCTCCGCAGGGTATCGGTCCTCCGCAGGGCATCGGGTCCTCCGCAGAGCATCGGTCCTCCGTAGAGCATCGGGTCCTCCGCAGGGTATCGGGTCCTCCGCAGGGTATCGGTCCTCAGCAGAGCATCGGGTCCTCCGCAGAGCATCGGTCCTCCGCAGAGCATCGGTCCTCCGCACTATTCATGTCATGTAGAAGAATTCTGGCGCGGTTTCAGGTTCACTGAGACATGACAACATTGAATAGACACAATGGCGTACAAGCGGAGATATTGTGTGACAGACAAAGCGCCTCTCACTGCACTCAGCGACACACAAACATCTTCTATGACTTTCTATTGATGTGAAATGAAAACAAATCTGTGAAGAGAAGATCATCCGTCCCGCCCCACTCGCATCCAAGTATAAAGGCATGTGCTCTGGAATGGATCCATAAGGGTCCCAAATAGTGTCCCATCATTGGTGTCAGTGGGAGGAATAGTGTCCCATCATTGGTGTCAGTGGGGGGAATAGTGTCCCATCATTGGTGTCAGTGGGGGGAATAGTGTCCCATCATTGGTGTCAGTGGGAGGAATAGTGTCCCATCATTGGTGTCAGTGGGAGGAATAGTGTCCCATCATTGGTGTCAGTGGGAGGAATAGTGTCCCATCATTGGTGTCAATGGAGGAATAGTGTCCCATCATTGGTGTCAGTGGGAGGAATAGTGTCCCATCATTGGTATCAGTGGGAGGAATAGTGCCCCATCATTGGTGTCAGTGGAAGGAATAGTGTCCCATCATTGGTGTCAGTGGGAGGAGTAGTGTCCCATCATTGGTGTCAGTGGAAGGAATAGTGTCCCATCATTGGTGTCAGTGGGGGGAATAGTGTCCCATCATTGGTGTCAGTGGGGGGAATAGTGTCCCATCATTGGTGTCAGTGGGAGGGAATAGTGTCCCATCATTGGTGTCAGTGGGGAGAATAGTGTCCCATCATTGGTATCAGTGGGTGGAATAGTATCCCATCATTGGTGTCAGTGGGAGGAATAGTGTCCCATCATTGGTGTCAGTGGAAGGAATAGTGTCCCATCATTGGTGTCAGTGGGGGGAATAGTGTCCCATCATTGGTGTCAGTGGGGGGAATAGTGTCCCATCATTGGTGTCAGTGGGAGGAGTAGTGTCCCCTCATTGGTGTCAGTGGGAGGAGTAGTGTCCCATCATTGGTGTCAGTGGGGGGAATAGTGTCCCATCATTGGTGTCAGTGGGGGGAATAGTGTCCCATCATTGGTGTCAGTGGGAGGAATAGTGTCCCATCATTGGTGTCAGTGGGAGGAATAGTGTCCCGTCATTGGTGTCAGTGGGAGAAATGATGCCCCTTGATGTCAGGTGGCAAAATAATGTCTCGTATCAGTGGGAGGGGTAGTGCTCCAAGGGCCGGATAAAGGCAAGCAAAGGGCCGCAGTTTGGAGACCACTGATCTAGAACATTCACATGAATCCAGAAAGACATCGCAGGACTTTGCTGATGGTTTGTAAGATAAAGTTGGGAATGTGAGTTGCCTGTGCGGAGTTGTCAGGGTGAGGGCCCGGGGCCAAGGCTGATCGGGGCCCGGGGCCAAGGCTGATCGGGGCCCGGGGCCAAGGCTGGTCGGGGCCCGGGGGCCAAGGCTGGTCGGGGGCCAAGGCTGGTCGGGGCCCGGGGCCAAGGCTGGTCGGGGCCCGGGGCCAAGGCTGGTCGGGGCCTGGGGCCAAGGCTGGTCGGGGGCCTGGGGCCAAGGCAGGTCGGGGGCCCGGGGCCAAGGCTGGTCGGGGCCCGGGGGCCAAGGCTGGTCGGGGCCTGGGGCCAAGGCTGGTCGGGGCCTGGGGCCAAGGCTGGTCGGGGCCCGGGGGCCAAGGCTGGTCGGGGGCCAAGGCTGGTCGGGGTCCGGGGCCAAGGCTGGTCGGGGCCCGGGGCCAAGGCTGGTCGGGGCCCGGGGCCAAGGCTGGTCGGGGCCCGGGGCCAAGGCTGGTCGGGGCCAAGGCTGGTCGGGGCCCGGGGCCAAGGCTGGTCGGGGCCCGGGGCCAAGGCTGGTCGGGGGCCAAGGCTGGTCGGGGCCCGGGGCCAAGGCTGGTCGGGGTCCGAGGCTGCCTGACATATGAAGGGTGAGCGAGGTTTTCTGGGGTGACTAACTGCCTGTCTGCTCTGATTGAGGATGAATCACCCGGCTGGTTTCTTCTGAGAGAGAAAACGCGATGAGACACGACGTGATTTTCACCCGACATTCAATCGCTCTCTTTGGAATATTCACCTGCAGAGAATGTTTTGTAGTGGCGCCCCAGTGGGGTCGCTGGGTGTAGTAGTTCCACCCATCACCAGACAATTGTAGAGCCCCCTTACTTTCAGTGCGGGCGCTACGCTAAAGTTAGTGGGGAATGGGAGGATTTGTTTACTCCCATTCACAGTTATGGAAATTTAGGCTGTTGCCAATTTTTCAGAATTTGTCCTGTGGGTCAGTCTGCGCTCCGGGGGTGCCTTATCACCCCCGGGCGGCAGCTAGCGCTAGAGGGGTTCTGACAGACCCACCTTCTCCCAGCAGCCAATCAGAGGAGTTCTTCCCTCGTTGGGCATGCTGGGAGGGGATATATCTGGGCAACCGCTTTTGGGCCGTTCTGTGCGGGGCCCGAGTTCCAGGTGCGTCATCCACCTTCAGGGTGCGCGCATCCATGGGCCCCGCCACCGTGGCCTGCTTTACTGGGGTCACGCACCATGCGGAGCCTCATCCCAACCAAGAGAGGGGCCCCAGCGACTGGCTGGGTCCCAAACTTCTGTTGAGAGGATCCTAAGCCGGGAGCTGTGCGATGGGGGATTGGCTCGGGAGAACCTAGAACTAGAGGTTGTCCGGGAGGCCCAGACGAACCATCAGGGATCCGGTCACCACACCGTATGACAGGTACGCTTAAGCTGTCAGTGGGTGACACTCTCTGAACTGACTGGGAGGATTCACTCAATCTAATTTCACAAATCTCAAGTTGTCAGGCCTGTGGCAGAGGCCTGTTCCTCTCAGTGAACTTTAATGCTCCCCGCTGTCCTCTTCCTGTTCAGGACACACCCAGATCTCCACACTCTGCCCCGGACTCGGCCCTGGACTCTGCCCTGGACTCTGCCCTGGACTCAGCCCCGGACTCTGCCCTGGACTCGGCCCTGGACTCTGCCCTGGACTCGGCCCTGGACTCTGCCCTGGACTCGGCCCTGGACTCTGCCCTGGACTCGGCCCTGGACTCTGCCCTGGACTCGGCCCTGGACTCTGCTCTGGATGCGGCCCTGGACTCGGCCCCGGACTCGGCCCCGGACTCTGCCCTGGACTCGGCCCCGGACTCTGCCCTGGACTCGGCCCTGGACTCTGCTCTGGATGCGGCCTTGGACTCTGCCCTGGACTCTGCCCTGGACTCGGCCCTGGACTCGGCCCTGGACTCTGCTCTGGACTCGGCCCTGGACTCTGCCCTGGACTCGGCCCTGGACTCGGCCCTGGACTCTGCCCTGGACTCTGCCCTGGACTCGGCCCTGGACTCTGCTCTGGATGCGGCCTTGGACACTGCCCTGGACTCGGCCCTGGACTCGGCCCCGTACTCGGCCCTGGACTCTGCCCTGGACTCGGCCCTGGACTCGGCCCCGGACTCGGCCCTGGACTCTGCTCTGGATGCGGCCTTGGACTCTGCCCTGGACTCTGCCCTGGATGCGGCCCTGGACTCGGCCCTGGACTCTGCTCTGGACTCGGCCCTGGACTCTGCCCTGGACTCGGCCCTGGACTCTGCCCTGGACTCGGCCCTGGACTCTGCCCTGGACTCTGCTCTGGATGCGGCCCTGGACTCTGCTCTGGATGCGGCCCTGGACTCTGCCCTGGACTCGGCCCTGGAGTCGGCCCTGGACTCTGCTCTGGATGCGGCCCTGGACTCTGCCCTGGACTCGGCCCTGGAGTCGGCCCTGGACTCTGCCCTGGACTCGGCCCTGGACTCTGCCCTGGACGCGGCCCTGGACTCTGCCATGAGCGCGGCCCCGGGGTAAATGCCAACTCTCTCCCTGTCTCTGGAGGTGGCGCCCTGCCTTTAGAGGACCCAGGGGGGGCGCTACAGATGTTACTTATCCTCAGAATAAGAGGTAAGTGCTAGTCTTCCAGCGGGACGCTTTCCTCAGAGGGGAACCCCATCACAGATTTTCTCTAACTTCCTGTTGTGTCTCGGGGTCAGGAAGTGAAGGGAAATGTCTCCAATGATACACAGACAGAGTTCTCTACTTAACGACAACCATGGCGGTACATACACTTCAATCCCAACATATCGATGATCAGAAAGCGCTTTTACTTGTAGATTTTATTGACACCGAGACATTTTCTAGATCATTTCATCAATATTCAAACTGCAGTCCAGTGAGAGATCTTGGCTAGACACAGTCAGTCCATACACAGTATAAAAGCAAGTGTCTTCATACAAAATAGAAAAACGGTGAATACAGAGACAGCGGGGGAGGTGCTGCGGATCCATGTGACTCTCCCCGCGGGGGCCGGGTCACAGATAATAAAGGGGGAGGAGCTGGAAGGGTCTCATCCGCTGGACACATTGCCCACATCCTGGGGGCTGCTTCTGGCGTAGGCACAGAGATGGAAGATTCCTGGAAGCAGAAAACACAGAGATCAATCAGTCAATCGATCGTCTCTCCAGGATTTCCCATCGCCGGAGGAACAGTGGTACAGTGTGAGGAACAATGGTACAGTGTGAGGAGCATGCTTGAGAAACAATGGTACAGTGTGAGGAGCATGCCGGAGGAACAATGGTACAGTGTGAGGAGCATGCTTGAGGAACAATGGTACAGTGTGAGGAGCATGCTTGAGGAACAATGGTACAGTGTGAGAAGCATGCTTGAGGAACAATGGTACAGTGTAAGGAGCATGCTTGAGGAACAATGGTACAGTGTGAGAAGCATGCTTGAGGAACAATGGTACAGTGTGAGGAGCATGCTTGAGGAACAATGGTACAGTGTGAGGAGCATGCTAGAGGAACAATGGTACAGTGTGAGAAGCATGCTTGAGAAACAATGGTACAGTGTGAGGAGCATGCCGGAGGAACAATTGTACAGTGTGAGGAGCATGCTGGAGGAACAATGGTACAGTGTGAGGAGCATGCTAGAGGAACAATGGTACAGTGTGAGGAGCATGCTAGAGGAACAATGGTACAGTGTGAGGAGCAGCTGGAGGAACAATGGTACAGTGTGAGGAGCATGCCGGAGGAACAATTGTACAGTGTGAGGAGCATGCTAGAGGAACAATGGTACAGTGTAAGGAGCATGCTTGAGGAACAATGGTACAGTGTGAGGAAAATGCTTGAGGAACAATGGTACAGTGTGAGGAGCATGCTTGAGGAACAATGGTACAGTGTGAGGAGCATCTGGAGGAACAATGGTACAGTGTGAGGAGCATGCTAGAGGAACAATGGTACAGTGTGAGGAGCATGCTTGAGGAACAATGGTACAGTGTGAGGAGCATGCCGGAGGAACAATGGTACAGTGTGAGGAGCATGCTTGAGGAACAATGGTACAGTGTGAGGAGCAGCTAGAGGAACAATGGTACAGTGTGAGGAGCATGCTAGAGGAACAATGGTACAGTGTGAGGAGCATGCTTGAGGAACAATGGTACAGTGTGAGGAGCATGCCGGAGGAACAATGGTACAGTGTGAGGAGCATGCTTGAGGAACAATGGTACAGTGTGAGGAGCAGCTAGAGGAACAATGGTACAGTGTGAGGAGCATGCTAGAGGAACAATGGTACAGTGTGAGGAGCATGCTTGAGGAACAATGGTACAGTGTGAGGAGCATGCTAGAGGAACAATGGTACAGTGTGAGAAGCATGCTTGAGAAACAATGGTACAGTGTGAGGAGCATGCCGGAGGAACAATTGTACAGTGTGAGGAGCATGCTGGAGGAACAATGGTACAGTGTGAGGAGCATGCTAGAGGAACAATGGTACAGTGTGAGGAGCATGCTAGAGGAACAATGGTACAGTGTGAGGAGCAGCTGGAGGAACAATGGTACAGTGTGAGGAGCATGCCGGAGGAACAATTGTACAGTGTGAGGAGCATGCTAGAGGAACAATGGTACAGTGTAAGGAGCATGCTTGAGGAACAATGGTACAGTGTGAGGAAAATGCTTGAGGAACAATGGTACAGTGTGAGGAGCATGCTTGAGGAACAATGGTACAGTGTGAGGAGCATCTGGAGGAACAATGGTACAGTGTGAGGAGCATGCTAGAGGAACAATGGTACAGTGTGAGGAGCATGCTTGAGGAACAATGGTACAGTGTGAGGAGCATGCCGGAGGAACAATGGTACAGTGTGAGGAGCATGCTTGAGGAACAATGGTACAGTGTGAGGAGCAGCTAGAGGAACAATGGTACAGTGTGAGGAGCATGCTAGAGGAACAATGGTACAGTGTGAGGAGCATGCTTGAGGAACAATGGTACAGTGTGAGGAGCATGCCGGAGGAACAATGGTACAGTGTGAGGAGCATGCTTGAGGAACAATGGTACAGTGTGAGGAGCAGCTGGAGGAACAATGGTACAGTGTGAGGAGCATGCTAGAGGAACAATGGTACAGTGTGAGGAGCATGCTTGAGGAACAATGGTACAGTGTGAGGAGCAGCTGGAGGAACAATGGTACAGTGTGAGGAGCATGCCGGAGGAACAATTGTACAGTGTGAGGAGCATGCTGGAGGAACAATGGTACAGTGTGAGGAGCATGCCGGAGGAACAATTGTACAGTGTGAGGAGCATGCTAGAGGAACAATGGTACAGTGTAAGGAGCATGCTTGAGGAACAATGGTACAGTGTGAGGAGCATGCTAGAGGAACAATGGTACAGTGTGAGGAGCATGCTTGAGGAACAATGGTACAGTGTGAGGAGCATGCCGGAGGAACAATGGTACAGTGTGAGGAGCATGCTGGAGGAACAATGGTACAGTGTGAGGAGCATGCTTGAGGAACAATGGTACAGTGTGAGGAAAATGCTTGAGGAACAATGGTACAGTGTGAGGAGCATGCTAGAGGAACAATGGTACAGTGTGAGGAGCATGCTTGAGGAACAATGGTACAGTGTGAGGAGCATGCCGGAGGAACAATGGTACAGTGTGAGGAGCATGGTGGAGGAACAATGGTACAGTGTGAGGAACAATGGTACAGTGTGAGGAGCATGCTAGAGGAACAATGGTACAGTGTGAGGAGCATGCTTGAGGAACAATGGTACAGTGTGAGGAGCAGCTAGAGGAACAATGGTACAGTGTGAGGAGCATGCTGGAGGAACAATGGTACAGTGTGAGGAACAATGGTACAGTGTGAGGAGCATGCTGGAGGAAACGTTCCTCTATACATGGAAAACTCTCATACCTGCGGACACAGTAAGAATAATTCCGATCCAGCCCAGAATATAGGACCAGGAAAATCGCCAATCAGCATATCGCTTCCCGAAGAAGTTCACGGTCACCCCGGTGTATACGGACAGGGCCAGGAGAGCGAAGAAGCCTGCAGAGGAGAAGAGGAGGTCACAGCATACCATATATAACACATTACATCACCAAAAGTATTGGGACGCTGTCCTTTACACGCACATGACCCCCCAGTCTTTGTCCGGAGGGTTCAATATTGAGTTGGACCCCGCCCCCTTTGCAGCTATAACACCTTCACCTCTTCTGGGAAGGCCGTCCACAAGGTTTAGGGGTGTGTCTATGGGAAGGCGGTCCACAAGGTTTAGGGGGGTGTCTATGGGAATGTTTAACCATTTGTGAGGTCAGGCACTGATGTTGGATGAGAAGGCCTGGCTCACAGTCTCCACTCTAATTCATCACATTTCACATGTGTGTTCCGCTCTGGTTTTCTACTTTTAAACTTTTACTTTTTCAAAAATAAAGTTCATGTGTGTAAAGGCCGGCGTCCCAATAAATATATTGTACCCACCGTGTGTGAGCTCCGTGTCCTCCACGTGTACCATCCATGGGGTGGGGGGGGCCCCTTACATTCTGATATGTATCCTTCATAAGGTGGTCTCCTTAGTTTTACACATGGGATTGTCCCCTAAACACCACTACAGAGGCGGCCCCAGGAGGCCCCAGGACGGGCCATGTCAGCACCCCATTCCATATTTTCCTCGGGCCTCACTGCACCCCAGTTCAGGACAAGTTTTGTTTTCAGAAAAAGTTCTCCTCTTGAGGTCAGGAGATGGAATATTTCCGACACCACAAGCAGCAGAGATCAGCGCCATACCTTTAGGGGTTCGCCTGATAATTACTTCCTCTCTGGGGGGGGGAGGGGACACTCCCATGAGCTGGACCCTTAAAGGGGCCTATTTCCATGCCATGGACCTTGTACTGCATCCTAGGTAGACTTCCACAGGGCTAGACATACAGATGATGCCCCACACTATTGGGGTTCAGACTTGTCACTTCCTAGCTATCTGTGGCCCTCACTATTCTAGGGGCTTCCTAAGTACCTACTCCTCACTACGGAGTCCCCAACCCTGACTGTAGGGAACTATATGGGGGGCCCTGTGGCTCCTAAACTACAAATACACAACCTTCTAGATATTATGACATCCATTGATTGGCTAAACCCAGAGACCTTTGCAGGAGTGGCCCCATGGATTGCTGAGTGCAGTACAGGGGCCACTATTAGTGTAGAATTATTGTCCAGTGTATAGGACTGGGCCCCGGGTCGGCTTAGTGCTAATTCTTGCCGTCATCCCGAGTAGGACAAGCAGACGCACCAACCTTCCCTGAACCTCGGCTCTGGGATTTCTGTGTCTTTCTCATCTATTCATGAAGGACAGCAAGATTGGGGGAAGACAACGGCGGGGAACCCAGAAAGGAGGGTGAAGAAAAATGGTATGGGGGACAAGAACGATCCACTTTTTATGAAAATATTATCCAATCGAGGGGAGCCTTTTAGGACCCCCCAGTCTAGGTGTAGGGTTGCCACCTGTCCAGAATTCACCCGGGCATTCCGGGTATTGAATCAAATGTCCTGGTTTCAGATTGCCTGAAACCCAGACATGTGATCATGAGAAAAGTGAGGCATCAGCCCAGAACTACATGGGAGGTGGTTGGGACCACAGTCACCAAACACACCATTGGGGACACAATGAAATCCTGCAGCCCCCACAAGGCCCTCTCCTCAGGAAGACACAAGTACAGAACGTCTGAAGTCTCCCAATGAACATCTAAATGATTCAGAGAAGATCGGGAGAAAGTTCTGAGGTCAGAGAAGATCGGGAGGAAGTTCTGAGGTCAGAGAAGATCGGGAGAAAGTTGTGAGGTCAGAGAAGATCGGGAGATGGTTCTGAGGTCAGAGAAGATCGGGAGAAAGTTCTGAGGTCAGAGAAGATCGGGAGAAAGTTCTGAGGTCAGAGAAGATCGGGGGAAAGTTCTGAGGTCAGAGAAGATCGGGAGAAAGTTCTGAGGTCAGAGAAGATCGGGAGGAAGTTCTGAGGTCAGAGAAGATCGGGAGAAAGTTCTGAGGTCAGAGAAGATCGGGAGAAAGTTCTGAGGTCAGAGAAGATCGGGAGAAAGTTCTGAGGTCAGAGAAGATCGGGAGGAAGTTCTGAGGTCAGAGAAGATCGGGAGGCAGTTCTGAGGTCAGAGAAGATTGGGAGAAAGTTCTGAGGTCAGAGAAGTTCGGGAGAAAGTTCTGAGGTCAGAGAAGATCGGGGGAAAGTTCTGAGGTCAGAGAAGATCGGGGGAAAGTTCTGAGGTCAGAGAAGATCGGGAGAAAGTTCTGAGGTCAGAGAAGATCGGGAGGAAGTTCTGAGGTCAGAGAAGATCGGGAGGCAGTTCTGAGGTCAGAGAAGATCGGGAGGAAGTTCTGAGGTCAGAGAAGATCGGGAGAAAGTTCTGAGGTCAGAGAAGATCGGGAGGAAGTTCTGAGGTCAGAGAAGATCGGGAGGAAGTTCTGAGGTCAGAGAAGATCGGGAGAAAGTTCTGAGGTCAGAGAAGATCGGGAGAAAGTTCTGAGGTCAGAGAAGATCGGGAGAAAGTTCTGAGGTCAGAGAAGATCGGGGGAAAGTTCTGAGGTCAGAGAAGATCGGGAGAAAGTTCTGAGGTCAGAGAAGATCGGGGGAAAGTTCTGAGGTCAGAAAAGATCGGGAGAAAGTTCTGAGGTCACATGAGACCAAAATTCATCTCTTTGGCATCAACTCGACTCGCCGTGTTTCGAGGAAGAAAAATGGTGACTATGACCCTAAGAACTCCCTCCCTACAGTCACACGGGGGAGGGGGAAACATGAGGATTTGGGGGGTTTCTCTGATAAAGGTCCAGGCCGACTTTGCCGCATTGAGGGGCCAATGGGCGGGGCCACGTATTGTAAGATCTTGGAGGAGAACCCTCTTCCCTCAGACAGAACACTGAAGATGGGTCATGGACGGGTCTTCCAGCATGACAATGACCCAAAACATATCGCCAAGGCAACAAAGGAGGGGCTCAAGAAGAAGAGAAAATCCCTCCTGAGATGTGTGGTGACCTGATCACCAACTACAAGAAACGTCTGACCTCTGTGCTTCCCAACAAGGAACCTCCCCCAACTACTAAGGAACCTCCCCCAACTACTAAGGAACCTCCTCCAACTACTGAGGAACCTCCCCCAACTACCAAGGAACCTCCCCCAACTACTAAGGGGGTCAAATACTTATTTTCCTCCATTTATAACATTTGTATCATGTGACCTCTCTGGAGTTTTGGTTGATATTCTGTCTCTATCATATAAATACACCTATGAGAGAAATGATAGACCCTTCATTTCTATGTAACAATCTTCAGGGGAGACGATCGGTATTCCCCCCCCCCCCCTCCCCACTTTATATCTACAGTGTATATAGTATTATAGAGAATGTACTGACCAGGCTATAATGTACAGAATAGATCTGGGTAGTACAATAGTCTACTGACATGGAATCCGGTCTTCTTCACGATCAGGTGGGTAATCATTAATCGTAGACGGGGGTGTAAATACTTCCAGTCGCTGGACAGTCACCTATTTCTGTATCTTGATTAATTGTGTTATTTTGGCTCTGTTTGGAGGGAGTTATCTGGACCCCACATGTACCAGGCCTTGAGGACGACCATTCCATTCACAGAGATACAGTAGATGGGGGGGGGGCTGTGAAATTTCTGTGTATGTGGAAAAATCACCTTCCCAGGCCTCAGTCACCCTCAGGGGTCAAACCTGCTTGATTTATACCTCATCTCCTCAAACCTCTCCATTTTGAATTCCCTTTGTGAGCTGCTGGTAGGTAGATCTCGGTAGATCTCGGTAGATCTCAGAAGATCTCTCAGTGGGTGTTTCTTCATTTAGTGCACCCCAATCACAAGCCTGCTGGCCATTCAGTCGGGTCACATTGCCGCCCCGTTATTCCCCACTTCTTATGCAGCTTTTCAAACCAAATCTTTGGAGTGTTATTCTTTGGCCTGAGTCCCCCTATATCTATCATCTACCTTCACGTGCAAACCGTTCCCTTCGGCACAGCGCCGTCCCTCTGGAAAGAAAAGCCTTTTCGCTTGTCTCACAATTGTGGAAAACACGTGGGGGCTTTTCACAATCGATACAAGGACCGGGAAGGCTTCGATACAAGGACCAGGAAGGCCTCGGTACAAGGACAGGGAAGGCCTCGATACAAGGACCGGGAAGGCTTCGATACAAGGACCAGGAAGGCCTCGGTACAAGGACAGGGAAGGCCTCGATACAAGGACCGGGAAGGCTTCGATACAAGGACCGGGAAGGCCTCGATACAAGGACCGGGAAGGCCTCGATACAAGGATCGGGAAGGCCTCGATACAAGGACCGGGAAGGCTTCGATACAAGGACCGGGAAGGCTTCGATACAAGGACCGGGAAGGCCTCGGTACAAGGACCGGGAAGGCTTTGATACAAGGACCGGGAAGGCCTCGATACAAGGACCGGGAAGGCTTCGATACAAGGACCGGGAAGGCTTCGATACAAGGACCGGGAAGTCCTCGATACAAGGACCGGGAAGGCCTCGATACAAGGACCGGGAAGGCTTCGATACAAGGACCGGGAAGGCCTCGATACAAGGACCGGGAAGGCCTCGATACAAGGACCGGGAAGGCTTCGATACAAGGACCGGGAAGGCTTCGATACAAGGACCGGGAAGGCCTCGATACAAGGACCGGGAAGGCTTCGATACAAGGACCAGGAAGGCCTCGGTACAAGGACAGGGAAGGCCTCGATACAAGGACCGGGAAGGCTTCGATACAAGGACCGGGAAGGCTTCGATACAAGGACCGGGAAGTCCTTGATACAAGGACCGGGAAGGCCTCGATACAAGGACCGGGAAGGCTTCGATACAAGGACCGGGAAGGCCTCGATACAAGGACCGGGAAGGCCTCGATACAAGGACCGGGAAGGCTTCGATACAAGGATCGGGAAGGCTTCGATACAAGGACCGGGAAGGCCTCGATACAATGATCGGGAAGGCTTCGATACAAGGACCGGGTAGGCTTCGATACAAGGACCGGGAAGGCCTCGATACAAGGACCGGGAAGGCCTCGATACAAGGACCGGGAAGGCTTCGATACAAGGATCGGGAAGGCCTCGATACAAGGACCGGGAAGGCTTCGATACAAGGATCGGGAAGGCTTCGATACAAGGACCAGGAAGGCCTCGATACAAGGACCGGGAAGGCTTCGATACAAGGATCGGGAAGGCTTCGATACAAGGACCGGGAAGGCCTCGAACAAGGACCGGGAAGGCCTCGGTACAAGGACCGGGAAGGCCTCGATACAAGGACCGGGAAGGCCTCGATACAAGGACCGGGAAGGCTTCGATACAAGGATCGGGAAGGCTTCGATACAAGGACCGGGAAGGCCTCGATACAATGATCGGGAAGGCTTCGATACAAGGACCGGGTAGGCTTCGATACAAGGACCGGGAAGGCCTCGGTACAAGGATCGGGAAGGCCTCGATACAAGGACCGGGAAGGCTTTGATACAAGGACCGGGAAGGCTTTGATACAAGGATCGGGAAGGCTTCGATACAAGGACCGGGAAGGCCTCGATACAAGGACCGGGAAGGCCTCGGTACAAGGATCGGGAGGCCTCGGTACAAGGATCGGGAAGGCCTCGATACAAGGACCGGGAAGGCTTCGATACAAGGATCGGGAAGGCCTCAATACAAGGACCGGGAAGGCCTCGATACAGGGACCGGGAAGGCTTTGATACAAGGACCGGGAAGGCTTCGATACAAGGATCGGGAAGGCTTCGATACAAGGACCGGGAAGGCCTCGATTCAAGGACCGGGAAGGCCTCAATACAAGGACCGGGAAGGCCTCGATACAAGGACCGGGAAGGCTTTAATACAAGGACCGGGAAGGCTTCGATACAAGGATCGGGAAGGCTTCGATACAAGGACCGGGAAGGCCTCGATACAAGGACCGGGAAGGCCTCGGTACAAGGATCGGGAGGCCTCGGTACAAGGATCGGGAAGGCCTCGATACAAGGACCGGGAAGGCTTTGATACAAGGATCGGGAAGGCTTCGATACAAGGACCGGGAAGGCCTCGATACAAGGACTGGGAAGGCCTCGGTACAAGGATCGGGAGGCCTCGGTACAAGGATCGGGAAGGCCTCGATACAAGGACCGGGAAGGCTTCGATACAAGGATCGGGAAGGCCTCAATACAAGGACCGGGAAGGCCTCGATACAGGGACCGGGAAGGCTTTGATACAAGGACCGGGAAGGCTTCGATACAAGGATCGGGAAGGCTTTTGATACAAGGACCGGGAAGGCCTCGATTCAAGGACCAGGAAGGCCTCAATACAAGGACCGGGAAGGCCTCGATACAAGGACCGGGAAGGCTTTGATACAAGGACCGGGAAGGCTTCGATACAAGGATCGGGAAGGCTTCGATACAAGGACCGGGAAGGCCTCGATACAAGGACCGGGAAGGCTTTGATACAAGGACCGGGAAGGCTTCGATACAAGGATCGGGAAGGCTTCGATACAAGGACCGGGAAGGCCTCGATACAAGGACCGGGAAGGCCTCGGTACAAGGATCGGGAGGCCTCGGTACAAGGATCGGGAAGGCCTCGATACAAGGACCGGGAAGGCCTCGGTACAAGGATCGGGAGGCCTCGGTACAAGGATCGGGAAGGCCTCGATACAAGGACCGGGAAGGCTTTGATACAAGGACCGGGAAGGCCTCGATACGTTGCTGTCCATTGTTTGAGAAATTAAACTTTTGCTCACACTTTGTAATTGAGATTTCATTTCCCTCTTTAAACAATGACTGGTCTGAAGTCCACGTTCCTTCCAGGTCCGTCCCCCCACATCCCACGTACTATGAGACCCCATTTCAATGCTTCTAACGGGTCGGACCCAGAAGAAAGCGTCTGATGTCTGTGGCTTCATCCAGCCAATAGGGACGCACACGGCCTCTTTAGTAAGTCTGGACTTCTGTGTCACAAGGCCTCCACCACCACCATTCATTCCTCTGCATCTGAAGAAGCTTCTCCTCCAATTCCTGGAATAGGCTGAATTCAAAGACTTCAGAGAGTCCAACAGGTACTCTTTATATTTTACTTGCCTGGCTGAAAACAGAACTTTGGACGAGGGGAACTTACAGGCGATTCTTTCGAGGTAAAAGTGATGGAGCCGAGGGAATAAGACGATCAGACCTGACTGAAGCCATGTTCACAATTCCCCTGTATAAATCTGTCTACAATGTTCTACTTACAGTCTGCTGACACCTAGTGGATGGAGGTGTATAAGACACTCGCTGGGAATGGACGAGGACACTGTGGATGTTGGCAGCATTGCAGCACTGGCAGATGCCAGAAGAGATCAGACTGATAGATAACCGTTCATTGCTGCTTGATGGATGAATTTATATAAAAAAGGAAAAAAGCTTTTCAAAGGATCTTCATGAGAATAGATTGTAAGCTCTTGTGAGCGGGGCCTACCTAACCCCTTTGCATTGAATTCTCCCTTTATATTGGAGGGGCTGTGCAAAGTGCTGGTGCTTTATCCTGTATAAAATAATATATATATGGCACAAATTCTGGCATACCTTTCTTTGTGATGGTAGCCAGGACATTAGGTAACACTTACCTGCAACCAGTAATGTGACTCCTGCAGAGCGGGTTCTAGCAGATTTGGCCCCACTGGAGAAAGCAGTAAGGCCGAGGATTATTCCAGCAAAACTGGACAGGATAGACAACAACATGAATGCACGGGTGGCGTCCCAGAACGCTGAATACAAGCAAATGGAAGAGAAAATTAGAGAGTAAATTTGGTGCATTCTTCTCTGCCATAAATCTGTAGTAATGACCCTCCACCAGCATATCCCAACCAAGCTCTTCTCTATAACCCTAACCCTAACCATAACTCCACACCTAACCCTAACACTAACCATAACTCCCCACCTAACCCTAACCATCACTCTGTACCTAACACTAACCATAACTCCACACCTAACCCTAACTATAACTCCACACCTAACCCTAACACTAACCATAACTCCACACCTAACCCTAACTATAACTCCACACCTAACACTAACCATAACTCCCCACCTAACCCTAACCATCACTCTGTACCTAACACTAACCATAACTCCACACCTAACCCTAACTATAACTCAACACCTAACCCTAACACTAACCATAACTCCCCACCTAACCCTAACCATCACTCTGTACCTAACACTAACCATAACTCCACACCTAACCCTAACTATAACTCCACACCTAACCCTAACACTTCCCATAACTCCACACCTAACACTAACTCCACACCTAACCCTAACTCCACACCTAACCATAACTCCACACCAAACACTAACCATGATGCTATACATAACACTAACCCTAAATCCGCACCTAACACTAACCATAAATCCACAACTAACCATAACTCCACACCTAACACTTCCCATAACTCCACACCTAACCCTAACACTAACCATAACTCCACACCTAACCCTAACCATCACTCTGTACCTAACACTAACCATAACTCCACACCTAACCATAACTCCACACCTAACATTAACCATAACTCCACACTTAACCCTAACACTAACCATAACTGCACACCTAACACTTCCCATAACTCCACAACTAACCATAACTCCACACCTAACCCTAACACTAACCATAACTGCACACCTAACGCTTCCCATAACTCCACATCTAACCCTAACCATAACTCCACACCTAACACTAACCATAACTCCACACCTAACCCTAACCATAACTCCACACCTAACGCTTCCCATAACTCCACATCTAACCCTAACCATAACTCCACACCTAACACTAACCATAACTCCACACCTAACCCTAACCATAACTCCACACCTAACCCTAACCATAACTCCACACCTAACACTAACCATAACTCCACACCTAACCCTAACCATAACTCCACACCTAACCCTAACCATAACTCTACACCTAACACTAACCATAACTCCACACCTAACCCTAACTATAACTCCACACCTAACCCTAACACTTCCCATAACTCCACACCTAACACTAACTCCACACCTAACCCTAACTCCACACCAAACACTAACCATGATGCTATACATAACACTAACCCTAAATCCGCACCTAACACTAACCATAAATCCACAACTAACCATAACTCCACACCTAACACTTCCCATAACTCCACACCTAACCCTAACACTAACCATAACTCCACACCTAACCCTAAGCATCACTCTGTACCTAACACTAACCATAACTCCACACCTAACCATAACTCCACACCTAACACTAACCATAACTCCACACCTAACCCTAACACTAACCATAACTGCACACCTAACACTTCCCATAACTCCACAACTAACCATAACTCCACACCTAACGCTTCCCATAACTCCACATCTAACCCTAACCATAACTCCACACCTAACGCTTCCCATAACTCCACATCTAACCCTAACCATAACTCCACACCTAACACTAACCATAACTCCACACCTAACACTAACCATAACTCCACACCTAACCCTAACCATAACTCCACACCTAACCCTAACCATAACTCCACACCTAACACTAACCATAACTCCACACCTAACACTAACCATAACTCCACACCTAACCCTAACCATAACTCCACACCTAACCCTAACCATAACTCTACACCTAACACTAACCATAACTCCACACCTAACACTAACCATAACTCCACACCTAACACTAACCATAACTCTACACCTAACACTAACCATAACTCCACACCTAACACTAACCATAACTCTACACCTAACACTAACCATAACTCCACACCTAACACTAACCATAACTCCACACCTAACACTAACCATGACGCCATACATAACCCTAACCATAACTCCGTACCTAACACTAACCATAACTCCACACCTAACACTAACCATGACGCCATACATAACCCTAACCATAACTCTGTACCTAACACTAACCATAACACCAATCATAACTCCGTACCTAACACTAACCATGATGCCATACATAACCCTAACCCTAATCAAAACCCTAACCATAACTCCACACCTAACCCTAACCATAACTCCACACCTAACACTAACCATAACTCCACACCTAACACTAACCATAACTCCACACCTAACACTAACCATAACTCCACACCTAACACTAACCATAACTCCACACCTAACCCTAACCATAACTCCACACCTAACCCTAACCATAACTCCACACCTAACACTAACCATAACTCCACACCTAACACTAACCATAACTCCACACCTAACCCTAACCATAACTCCACACCTAACCCTAACCATAACTCTACACCTAACACTAACCATAACTCCACACCTAACACTAACCATAACTCCACACCTAACACTAACCATGACGCCATACATAACCCTAACCATAACTCCGTACCTAACACTAACCATAACTCCACACCTAACACTAACCATGACGCCATACATAACCCTAACCATAACTCTGTACCTAACACTAACCATAACACCAATCATAACTCCGTACCTAACACTAACCATGATGCCATACATAACCCTAACCCTAATCAAAACCCTAACCATAACTCCACACCTAACCCTAACCATAACTCCACACCTAACACTAACCATAACTCCACACCTAACACTAACCATAACTCCACACCTAACACTAACCATAACTCCACACCTAACACTAACCATAACTCCACACCTAACACTAACCATAACTCCACACCTAACACTAACCATAACTCCGTACCTAACACTAACCATAACTCCACACCTAACACTAACCATAACTCCACACCTAACTCTAACCATAACTCCACACCTAACACTAACCATAACTCCACACCTAACCCTAACCATAACTCCACACCTAACACTAACCATAACTCCACACCTAACACTAACCATAACTCCACACCTAACACTAACCATAACTCCACACCTAACCCTAACCATAACTCCACACCTAACACTAACCATAACTCTACACCTAACACTAACCATAACTCCACACCTAACACTAACCATAACTCCACACCTAACACTAACCATAACTCCACACCTAACACTAACCATAACTCCACACCTAACACTAACCATAACTCCACACCTAACACTAACCATAACTCCACACCTAACACTAACCATAACTCCACACCTAACACTAACCATAACTCCACACCTAACACTAACCATAACTCCACACCTAACACTAACCATAACTCCACACCTAACACTAACCATAACTCCACACCTAACACTAACCATAACTCCACACCTAACACTAACCATAACTCCACACCTAACCCTAACCATAACTCCACACCTAGCACTAACCATAACTCCACACCTAACACTAACCATAACTCCACACCTAACACTAACCATAACTCCACACCTAACCCTAACCATAACTCCACACCTAACACTAACCATAACTCCACACCTAACCCTAACCATAACTCCACACCTAACACTAACCATAACTCCACACCTAACCCTAACCATAACTCCACACCTAACACTAACCATAACTCCACACCTAACACTAACCATAACTCCACACCTAGCACTAACCATAACTCCACACCTAACACTAACCATAACTCCACACCTAACACTAACCATAACTCCACACCTAACACTAACCATAACTCCACACCTAACCCTAACCATAACTCCACACCTAACACTAACCATAACTCCACACCTAACACTAACCATAACTCCACACCTAACACTAACCATAACTCCACACCTAACACTAACCATAACTCCACACCTAACACTAACCATAACTCCACACCTAACACTAACCATAACTCCACACCTAACCCTAACCATAACTCCACACCTAACACTAACCATAACTCCACACCTAACACTAACCATAACTCCACACCTAACACTAACCATAACTCCACACCTAACACTAACCATAACTCCACACCTAACACTAACCATAACTCCACACCTAACACTAACCATGACGCCATACATAACACTAACCATAACTCCACACCTAACACTAACCATAACTCCACACCTAACACTAACCATAACTCCACACCTAACACTAACCATAACTCCACACCTAACACTAACCATAACTCACACCTAACACTAACCATAACTCCACACCTAACACTAACCATAACTCCACACCTAACACTAACCATAACTCCACACCTAACCCTAACCATAACTCCACACCTAACACTAACCATAACTCCACACCTAACACTAACCATAACTCCACACCTAACACTAACCATAACTCCACACCTAACACTAACCATAACCCCACACCTAACACTAACCATAACTCCACACCTAACACTAACCATAACTCCACACCTAACACTAACCATAACTCCACACCTAACACTAACCATAACTCCACACCTAACACTAACCATAACTCCACACCTAACACTAACCATAACTCCACACCTAACACTAACCATAACTCCACACCTAACCCTAACCATAACTCCACACCTAACACTAACCATAACTCCACACCTAACACTAACCATAACTCCACACCTAACACTAACCATAACTCCACACCTAACACTAACCATAACTCCACACCTAACACTAACCATAACTCCACACCTAACACTAACCATAACTCCACACCTAACACTAACCATAACTCCACACCTAACACTAACCATAACTCCACACCTAACCCTAACCATAACTCCACACCTAACACTAACCATAACTCCACACCTAACACTAACCATAACTCCACACCTAACACTAACCATAACTCTACACCTAACACTAACCATAACTCCACACCTAACACTAACCATAACTCCACACCTAACACTAACCATAACTCCACACCTAACACTAACCATAACTCCACACCTAACACTAACCATAACTCCACACCTAACACTAACCATAACTCCACACCTAACACTAACCATAACTCCACACCTAACACTAACCATAACTCCACACCTAACCCTAACCATAACTCCACACCTAACACTAACCATAACTCCACACCTAACACTAACCATAACTCCACACCTAACACTAACCATAACTCCACACCTAACCCTAACCATAACTCCACACCTAACACTAACCATAACTCCACACCTAACCCTAACCATAACTACACACCTAACACTAACCATAACTCCACACCTAACCCAAACCATAACTCCACACCTAACACTAACCATAACTCCACACCTAACACTAACCATAACTCCACAACTAACACTTCCCATAACTCCACAACTAACACTAACCATAACTCCACACCTAACCCTAACTACACACCTAACCCTAACCATACCTCCATACCTAACACTTCCCATAATGCCATACTTAATTCCGTCATACCTGTAAACAATTTATAAAATTACACAGAGCCCAAGTCCTACACAAATAAAAGGGCCGGTTGTCTTTTAGCACACGTATCCTTTCAGCTTCCACTCCCTCAGCATTTTATACTTTCACAAAATACGTTTTTATTTTATTCTTTCACATGTCTACATCCGTCAATATTATTATGTTTCTTCATTAAATCTTTTCCCATTTCATAAATACAACCACATCAACAGAAACAAAGTGTCATTATCCATTACATTCCACCTTGAAAAAGAAAAAACAACAGATAACAAAAAGGAAACAAAACAATAAAGACAAACAACCCCGTTACCCTGGTTGCAGCGCCCCTCCCCCCTTTTTACTGACTTCCAATAATCAGAATTTCCTTCTATTAGTGCCCCTCTTCTACTTTTTCACCACTAAGAGTTAACCCGAGTTCAACCACTCATCCTAAACTCTATAATATTTCTGGGGTGTCCCTCTATGATCGTACAATAGTTTCTCATATAGAAGGATTTGGTTTACCCCCCCCCCCCCAAGGAGGTGTAGGTCGTCCCTTCGAAGGAGGCGTAGGTTGCATCCATCCAAGTACAATTTGCGGGCCATAAATAAAGTTTCTTGTAGACAAGTCTTAGCATTTACATTCCACCTCTGACTCTCGATTAACCCCAATAGACATACTTCTGGAGAAAATGGGATGCCTCCCCCACCACTTCTGATAATATATCCAAAACCTCTCCAATATCTACTGATGCCGGATATCATGTGCTGGAAGTCCGCCCGTGGGAGGTGACACTCGGCGTTTACTCCTCCCCCATCAGGCTTCGTTTATACGGTGTAAGATAAACCTGGTGTATTATGGAAAACTGTACCAATCTATTATTGCTTGCGGGTGATACTGTCCAATGTGGTTTGCAGGCTTCCCCCCAAATCTCCTCCGTCATAGATGGACCTACCGTTTGCCTCTTAATCTGAAGCGGAGAGTCCCGTATCTTGGCCTGCATAAAACTTGGATACTAATCCCTTTGCTCCTTGAGTTCTCATGATTCCTATCAGGGGGAATCCAGATATATCTAGACTTGTACTCAGTGGCGGCCCGCCCATAGGGGGCGCCCGGGCGCCGCCCCCCTCCTGTAGGCACAAAAATATATATATATATATATATATATATATATATTTTTTTTTTTTCAGTTGCCCCTTTAAGAAACTTGAATTTTTTTTTTTTTCCTTTATTTAAAACATGTTTGAGCGCCGGCCACCATTGCCCTATGAAGCGCCGTATCAATGCAATCTTTAGATTGCATACATGGTGCTTCATATGCGGCTTTTCAATCCCCGCCTATCGAGCGCATTGCAAAGCGCTGATGAGCTTCCCGTCCCCCTGACAGTGCTTCTATTGGCGCTGGGAGGCGGGAGCATTGTTACTTCCGGCCATTCGTCTTTTAGACGAAAAGCGGAAGTGACGTCACGCGGGAGCGCACATCATTTCATACAGCCCGAGCGGAACGGTAAGCCGATGGATGCCTGCCTGGGTTGTTGTGTCACGTCACGGCTGATGACTTTGGGGGCGATCAAGCCAATCCTGCACTACTTGATCCCCATCCCGATTGGAGCCTGTTATTGTAGTTAGACTGCTGGGACTTGTAGTTCTCCATCTTCTCATGGAGAAGATGGAGATTGGAGAACTACAAGTCCCAGCAGATTATACATACAATAAGGCTCTGAGGTGGATGGGTGTGTGGATTGCATGCACCTATCAATCCCCGGGGGGGGGGGGGGCAGGATCAGATAACAGTGTTATCCGATCCTGCACACCCCCGGGATTGATAGGTGCATGCAATCCACACCCATCCACCTCAGAGCCATATTGTATGTATAATCTGCTGGGACTTGTAGTTCTCCAATCTCCATCTTCTCCATGAGAAGATGGAGAACTACAAGTCCCAGCAGGTTTCATATACAATAAGGCTCTGAGGTGGATGGATGTCTGGACAGTGACAATTGATGGGCACAGTGGTGACAATTGATGGGCACAGTGGTGACAATTGGTGGCACAGTGGTGACAATTGGTGGCACAGTGGTAACAATTGATGGCATGGCACAGTGGTGACAATTGATGGCACAGTGGTGACAATTGATGGCACAGTGGTGACAATTGATGGCATGGCATAGTGGTGACAATTGATGGCATAGTGGCTGTGTTTGATGGCATGGCACAGTGACTGCATTTTATGGCACAGTGGTTGCGTTTTGATGGCACAGTGGTTGCGTTTGATGGCATGGCACAGTGGTTGCGTTTGATGGCATGGCACAGTGGTTGCGTTTGATGGCATGGCACAGTGGTTGCGTTTGATGGCATGGCACAGTGGTGATAATTGATGGGCCCAGTGAGGCTGCAATTGTTTTTTTTTTTTCCGTTTGCGCCCCCCCAAAAAATTTGAGCACCAGCCGCCACTGTTATAATCTATGAGAAAAGTGCTGGGGAAGGGGAGAGCGGCAAGTGATACATGGACTTATCGTAACATGGTGGCCATACAGATCTGACCTGAGTCTCCAGCCAATCATTGCATTGTGGCCTCCCAATGACCCCAAATCTGGTTATATCACAATTATAGGTTTATGGCCACTCACCTACAGTGATGGTATGAGGATGACATTTTCCTGCCACACAGAACTTCCACAGACCTTGGTTACTCAGACTCCCCGAGTACCGATACTGCATCCAAAAGTCAGTCGCTGTGGCAACTATGAGCAGAACCAATCCAGAGACTGCACATAGCAGACCGCCGCCCATCAAAGTGTACATGTTCAGACTTCTACCTGTCCGAGGCCTACGAGAAATAGTGTGATATCAACATCAGCAATTCCTGACAGACTGGTAGACTAAGCAATCTCTAACCCTAATCCCAACTCAAACTGTAGTCCTAATCCCAACTCAAACCATGGTCCTAATCCCAACTCAAACCCTAGTCCTAATCCCAACTCAAACCCTACTCCTAATCCCAACTCAAACCATGGTCCTAATCCCAACTCAAACCCTAGTCCTAATCCCAACCCCAAATCAAACTCTAGTCCTAATCCCAACTCAAACCCTAGTTCTAATCCTAACCCCAACTCAAACCATGGTCCTAATCCCAACTCAAACCCTAATCCAAATCCCAACTCAAACCCTAGTCCTAATCCCAACTCAATCTCTAGTCCTAATCCCAACTCAAACCCTAATCCTAATCCCACTTTAAACCCTAGTCCTAATCCAAATCCCAACTCAAACCCTAGTCCTAATCCCAACTCAAACCCTAATCCTAATCCCACTTTAAACCCTAGTCCTAATCCTAATCCCAACTCAAACCCTAGTCCTAATCCCAACTCAAACCATGGTCCTAATCCCAACTCAAACCCTAGTCCTAATCCCAACTCAAACCCTAGTCCTAATCCCAACTCAGACCCTAATCCTAACCCCAACTCAAACCCTAGTCCTAATCCTAACCCCCCACAGTCCTATATCTCTCCTCCTTTACAGTCCATAGTCCTATAGAACTTCCCCATACAGTCCATAGTCCAATAGAAGTTCCCCATACAGTCCATAGTCCTATAGAACTTCCCCATACAGTCCATAGTCCTATAGCTCTTCCCCTATACAGTTCATAGTCCTATAGCTCTTCCCCTATACAGTCCATAGTCCTATAGCTATTCATCCATACAGTCCATAGTCCTATAGCTCTTCCCCTATACAGTCCATAGTCCTATAGCTCTTCCCCTATACAGTCCATAGTCCTATAGCTCTTCCCCTATACAGTCCATAGTCCTATAGCTCTTACCTATACAGTCCATAGTCCTTTAGCTCTTCCCCTATACAGTCCATAGTCCTATAGAACTTCCCCATACAGTCCATAGTCCTATAGCTATTCCTCCATACAGTCCATAGTCCTATAGCTCTTCCCCTATACAGTCCATAGTCCTATAGCTATTCCTCCATTCAGTCCAAAGTCCTTACAGTCCAAGCTGTTCTTCTGTGATATCGATTAAGAGATATATTTTTTTCCACGGGAGAAAGTATCACGTTTGTTGAGGGTAACAACCAAAGATAAAGGACATAGTAATTAATAGATAAAAATTGGTGAAATGAATAAGATTAAGTAAATAGAAGCTAGTACATCAGGTAATCAATTAATAGTCGGGTAATGATCAATTAGGATTTCTTCATAGACAGTAAATTATTTCTCAAGTATAGAGCTGCAAATATCTTGTCAATTGAAGAATATCAATCCAGGGATCATTTTCCTAATCAATAATCACAACGGATGAATTAATAGGTAAAAGGAGGACGAAATGTCGCCCAGTCACTATTACATTGACAGGGAATTTTATTTCTCTAGAAAGGGCTGGAAGTTGCATTCTGTGTTTAACCCCCGCGGTATCATGGAATCTGAATATCCACATCTTCTTCTCCTTTTGGAGGAGGATGGTATCAAAGTCTCCCTTCTAGGGGGTAAATTCAGAACATATGTCCCCTTAACAGTTAAAGCTTTTGGGTCACCATTGTGAAACTTGACAAAATGTAAGGGGATTGGCCGATCATCATCTTTCTTTTTAATACTACTGATGTGTTCGCCAATTCGGATGCGGAGCTGTCGTTTGGTTTTACCTGCGTACATTTTATTGCATGGACATATAGACGATCTCTCTCACATAGACGATGTAATGGCTACCCAGCTAGGGAGAGGGTCCCAGCCGTTGGAGAAGTCCTTTTCCCTGGCAAGCTGCGATATGCAAGTACCGCCGGTATCCCCGTCCAATAGATCCAGAGAGAGAGAGAGAGCGTTCCCCTTCCCGAACGAGACAAGGCTACGTTGAAGGGTTAAACAAGACTGAGTTTATTTTCACATTTCACCTCGCTTTTTATATGGTTACAAAAACTTACATGAACAATGACACTCTCAGCCCCCCCCCTTCACACACATACTTTGAAATAATGACATTCCCTTGAATCAATCAGTCTCTAGATGTTCGGCTCCAACCTTATATTTAACATGACTTGATCAGACAATAGAATTCAATTAACCTTTAAAACAATTATACACTCCCACATAACAGCCTCCGTATGTTGAGGGGATTAACTACACAAAGGAGAGACCATTAGCTATGCAAAGGGAATATTAGCATTCAGTAATGAAAAAGTCCCTTGTATAATTAACCCTTTGAGCTCAGAATACAATGTGGTAAATCCAATTGTAACGAGCCATGCAGTTCTTTGTAGACCTCACTGTAGGAGTATTATAGGATGTCCAGGCAGAATAGTTCATAAGTCCATTACACTGCTCCCCTTTTGTGGAATACTCCGGCAGACCCGGATTGATCCTTTTCGGGTCAACTTGGGGATGTCCGGTCTGCTGTTAGGGTAAAAGTTCCGTTTGCCTGGACAGTCCGTCGGCATTCCCATTGAATCTGCCAGGGCGGTATTGGATAGAAAAATTGTAGGGTTGTAGGGCCAAGCTCCATCTTAGCAGGCACCCATTATCTCCGGCTACTCGGTTCAGCCATACTAGTGGGTTATGGTCCGTGATCAGGGTGAATTCCTGACCATACAGGTAGGGTGTGAGCTTCTTTAAAGCCCAAACCAGGGCTAAACATTCCTTTTCCACTGCCGCGTAGCTCACTTCCCTGGGTAACAGTTTTCTACTCAGGTACGCAACAGGGTGTTCTCCTCCATCCTCCCCGATCTGGCTTAGAACTGCCCCCAGTCCGTACATGGACGCATCTGTATGAACGACAAATCTTTTGTTAGGGACGGGGGCAGATAGAACAGGTGCGTTGATCAATGCTTGTTTCAAGGTTTGGAATGCTGTTTCACAGGCGGGAGACCACAGGACTACTCTAGGCAAATTCTTTTTGGTCAAATCCATCAGGGGTTTGGCAATGGTACTGTAGTCAGGGACAAATTTTCTGTAATACCCCGCTGTCCCTAGAAATGCCAGTACCTGGGTCTTAGTGTGGGGAGTTGGCCAATTGGCTACAGCCTCAACCTTAGCGGGTTCAGGTCGTTGTTTCCCACACCCCACTCTGTGTCCCAAGTACTGGACTTCTGCCATCCCGAAATTACATTTTTCTGGCTTCAGGGTTAGGCCGGCGGCCCTAATCTGATCCAGTACAGCCTCAACATGCCTCAAGTGTTCCCCCCAAGTCTCACTATAGATCGCAATGTCATCCAGGTACGCGCAAGCGAAATCCTGGAAGCCATCAAGGAGGCGGTCCACTAAGCGCTGAAATGTGGCTGGGGCGTTCTTCATCCCAAATGGCATGACCTTGAACTGGAATAAGCCAAATGGGGTGACAAATGCCGACTTAGGGATAGCCTCCTTGGACAGGGGAATCTGCCAATACCCTTTGCACAGATCGATTGTGGTCAGATAGCGTCCCCTGGCAATACGATCTAATAGCTCGTCTACTCGGGGCATGGGGTAGGCATCGGTCACTGTTCTGTCATTGAGGCGTCGGTAATCGACACAGAATCTGGTTGTTCTGTCCTTTTTGGGTACTAGGACAACGGGCGAGGCCCAGGGGCTGTCAGAGGGTTCTATGATCCCCAGTCTTAACATTTCTTGTATTTCCTTCCTCATCTCCTCTTTTACTGCCTCAGGGATTCTGTAGGGAGTCTGTCTGAGAGGGTTTTGTCCTGGGGTCTCTACGTAGTGAGTCGCTAAGAGAGTGTACCCGGGCTCCTGGGAAAATG
The DNA here is from genome assembly GCF_905171775.1 of Rana temporaria. NCBI lineage: Eukaryota > Metazoa > Chordata > Amphibia > Anura > Ranidae > Rana > Rana temporaria. Next base: position 121,783,016 of record NC_053501.1, read on the forward strand.
TCAGTCCTTTCTCAGTTATCAATTGTCGCATCTGTCCCTTTTCTGCGGGAGGTAACCGCTCCCCTAGCTGTATCGTATTGAGCAGAGTTTTAGGTTCCGAATCTGCTAATAGATCTGGGATGGGTAAGCTGTCAGGGTCTTCAGTGGCTGGAATACATATGGCTGCTACATCCTCTGGTCTTTCCTGATACTCTTTTAATAAGTTTACATGAAAGGACTTCTGGACCCTTTCATCTTGGCTGCTGGCGATTACATATGTAGTATCGCAGACTTGCGCTACCACTTTGTAAGGGCCCTGCCATGAGGTCTGGAGCTTATTCCCTTTGACAGGCCTAAGCACCAGCACCTTCTGGCCCACTTGAAACGTTCTCTGACGGGCGCCCCGGTCGTACCAGTGTTTCTGTCGTCCCTGGGCCGTTTGGAGATGGTCCCGTGCCATCCGAGCTAACTGTTCCATGCGGTCCCGCATTTCCAGCACATATGGCGCAATGGGGACACCTTCATGTTCTGTCTCGCCCTCCCAGTGCTCCCGGATGAGGTCGAGGGGGCCTCGCACTCTCCGTCCATAGAGCAGCTCGAATGGGGAGAACCCTGTGGATTCCTGCGGTACCTCTCGATAGGCAAACAAGAGGTGCGGCAAAAATCGCTCCCAGTCTCTGTATTCCGCTGTAAAGGTCCGCAGCAATTGCTTGAGGGTACCATTAAAGCGTTCACAGAGACCGTTGGTCTGAGGGTGGTACGGTGAACTAAGCAGGGTCTTAATACCGCAGACATTCCATAACTGTTGGGTTAGGTCTGCAGTAAACTGGGTCCCTCGGTCGGACAGGATTTCCTGAGGGAACCCCACTCGGGTGAATATCCCGACGAGCGCACTGGCAACAGTGTCCGCCTGAATATTCGTCAGAGCGACGGCCTCCGGGTAGCGGGTGGTCACGGGGCAAGCCGCATCAGGTGTAGGTAGATACGCCGAAGTCAGAGGGCCAATGTCGTTGCCCAGCACAACCTCTGCCGGTAGGTTGTCCATGATACCAACTGTGGTCTTTCCTGACCCAACTCCCCAGTCTAAGTGCACCCGGGCAGTGGGTAAGCGGAATACAGCGCCCCCTGCGACCCGGACGGCAACTGTGCGAGTGGACACGTTCTCTGGCTTTACCAGATGTTTTTGAACCAGAGTGATAGTGGCCCCGGTATCTCTTAAGCCTTGTGCTACTTGTCCATTCACCCGTACCTCCTGACGGTGATGCTGACGGTTATCTGGAGAGGCAGCTTGTATTGGGTCTGCCTCATACAAAATTCCCAGACATTCCTCCGGGCCCCCCTCGGTCTCCAGGCAGTGGGCCGCAGAGGGACGTGATGGAGTGACGTCTGTGTTGGGTGTTGTGCGTCTCCAGTTGTTATTTGTAGCTCTCAAAGGGCAATAACGAGCAATATGTCCCGTGTCGCTGCAGTGATGGCACGTCACCCTAGGCGAATCCCGGGGGTAGTTGTTAGGCCCCTGAGGACGTGGTGGTCCTGGTGGGACTGGAGCCCGAAACTCTGGGCGTGGGGTGACGGTTGGAGTATGTGGTTCCACCTTATGAGCCAGCCGTGTAGTACTCTGGCTTACTCTCCTTGTTTCCGCATACTCATCTAGCCGAGCCGCCTGGTTTAAGTTAGCGGGACGGCGATCTCGTACCCAGTCTTGTATGTCTGCGGCCAGGTCTTGGAAGAAATGTTCCATTAGGAACAGCTGCAATACTTCCTCCCCGGTGTTGGCCTTGCACCCTTGGACCCAAAGGGATGCCACCCTTTGTAACTGGTTGGCCCATTCCATGTGGGAGTCCACAGCCATCTTCTTGGACTCCCGGAAGCGCCGGCGGTAGGCTTCTGGCGTTACGGCATATCGGGTTAGCAGCGCCTTTTTAACTTGCTGGTATTGTAAAATATCCTCCGGAGCGAGAGCCCGAAAGGCTTCATTGGCTTTGCCCGACAAAATAGTGACCCATTGGTCTGGTGGTACCTGGTGTAAATCCGCCAAATATCCATCGATTTCCTCCTCACTTTCTTCAAAAGCTTTAAATGCAGTGAACGGTATTTTCTTTCCTGTAGCAGCAGGTGGGGGGGTAGGAACTGCAGGTGTAATGGGCTGTCTCGCTCTTACCAGTTCCAGTTCTTGTCCCCTCTTCGTTTGTATCTCCTCCCTTGCTTCCCGGAACAGCTGGTTGATTAGTTCCACGGACGTTTCTGGATACAAGGATAATCTCCGCTGTACAATCCCAGTAATTACATCTTCCTCGCTGACCGGTGCAAGGGGCTCCGTTCCTTCCATGGATCCATCCATTTCGTCCAGCTCCAGCAGGTCAGCTATCAGCTCCCTCCGTGGTCTGTTGCTGGCGCTCCTACCACGACTCTCCAATAGATCTTTTAGTGTGGATCTTTTCAGCCTGGCGTACTGCGACTCCATTCAGAACTTGCTCTTTGGATAAAAGGACCATCCCACTGCTGCCACCAATGTAACGGCTACCCACTGGTGTGAGGGTCTCAGCCGTTGGAGACGTCCTTTTCCCTGGCAAGCTGCGATATGCAAGTACCGCCGGTATCCCCGTCCAATAGATCCAGAGAGAGAGAGAGAGAATTCCCCTTCACGAACGAGACAAGGCTACGTTGAAGGGTCAAACAAGACTGAGTTTATTTGCACATTTCACCTCGCTTTTTATATGGTTACAAGCTTACATGAACAATGACACTCTCCGCCCCCCCTTCACACACATACTTTGAAATAATGACATTCCCTTGAATCAATCAGTCTCTAGACGTTCGGCTCCAACCTTATATTTAACATGACTTGATCAGACAATAGAATTCAATTAACCTTTAAAACAATTATACACTCCCACATAACAGCCTCCGTATGTTGAGGGGATTAACTACACAAAGGAGAGTCCATTAGCTATGCAAAGGGAATATTAGCATTCAGCAGTGAAAAAGTCCCTTGTATAATTAACCCTTTGAGCTCAGAATACAATGTGTTAAATCCAATTGTAACGAGCCATGCAGTTCTTTGTAGACCTCACTGTAGGAGTATTATAGGATGTCCAGGCAGAATAGTTCATAAGTCCGTTACAGACGATCTCTCTCATATAGACGATCTCTCTCACATAGACGATCTCTCTCACATAGACGATCTCTCTCATATAGACGATCTCTCTCACATAGACGATCTCTCTCATATAGACGATCTCTCACATAGACGATCTCTCTCACATAGACGATCTCTCTCACATAGACGATCTCTCTCACATAGACGATCTCTCTCACATAGACGATCTCTCTCACATAGACGATCTCTCTCACATAGACGATCTCTCTCATATAGACGATCTCTCTCACATAGACGATCTCTCTCACATAGACGATCTCTCTCACATAGACGATCTCTCTCACATAGACGATCTCTCTCACATAGACGATCTCTCTCACATAGACGATCTCTCTCACATAGACGATCTCTCTCACATAGACGATCTCTCTCACATAGACGATCTCTCTCACATAGACGATCTCTCTCATATAGACGATCTCTCTCACATAGACGATCTCTCTCACATAGACGATCTCTCTCACATAGACGATCTCTCTCACATAGACGATCTCTCTCACATAGACGATCTCTCTCACATAGACGATCTCTCTCACATAGACGATCTCTCTCACATAGACGATCTCTCTCACATAGACGATCTCTCTCATATAGACGATCTCTCTCACATAGACGATCTCTCTCACATAGACGATCTCTCTCATATAGACGATCTCTCTCACATAGACGATCTCTCTCACATAGACGATCTCTCTCACATAGACGATCTCTCTCACATAGACGATCTCTCTCACATAGACGATCTCTCTCACATAGACGATCTCTCTCACATAGACGATCTCTCTCACATAGACGATCTCTCTCACATAGACGATCTCTCTCACATAGACGATCTCTCTCACATAGACGATCTCTCTCACATAGACGATCTCTCTCACATAGACGATCTCTCTCACATAGACGATCTCTCTCACATAGACGATCTCTCTCACATAGACGATCTCTCTCACATAGACGATCTCTCTCACATAGACGATCTCTCTCACATAGACGATCTCTCTCACATAGACGATCTCTCTCACATAGACGATCTCTCTCACATAGACGATCTCTCTCACATAGACGATCTCTCTCACATAGACGATCTCTCTCACATAGACGATCTCTCTCACATAGACGATCTCTCTCACATAGACGATCTCTCTCACATAGACGATCTCTCTCATATAGACGATCTCTCTCACATAGACGATCTCTCTCACATAGACGATCTCTCTCACATAGACGATCTCTCTCACATAGACGATCTCTCTCACATAGACGATCTCTCTCACATAGACGATCTCTCTCATATAGACGATCTCTCTCACATAGACGATCTCTCTCACATAGACGATCTCTCTCACATAGACGATCTCTCTCACATAGACGATCTCTCTCACATAGACGATCTCTCTCACATAGACGATCTCTCTCACATAGACGATCTCTCTCACATAGACGATCTCTCTCACATAGACGATCTCTCTCACATAGACGATCTCTCTCACATAGACGATCTCTCTCACATAGACGATCTCTCTCACATAGACGATCTCTCTCACATAGACGATCTCTCTCACATAGACGATCTCTCTCACATAGACGATCTCTCTCATATAGACGATCTCTCTCACATAGACGATCTCTCTCACATAGACGATCTCTCTCACATAGACGATCTCTCTCACATAGACGATCTCTCACATAGACGATCTCTCTCACATAGACGATCTCTCTCACATAGACGATCTCTCTCACATAGACGATCTCTCTCACATAGACGATCTCTCTCACATAGACGATCTCTCTCACATAGACGATCTCTCTCACATAGACGATCTCTCTCACATAGACGATCTCTCTCACATAGACGATCTCTCTCACATAGACGATCTCTCTCACATAGACGATCTCTATACAGTCCATAGTCCTATATCTCTCCTCCTATACAGTCCATAGTCCTATATCTCTTCCCCTATACAGTCCATAGTCCTATATCTCTTCCCCTATACAGTCCATAGTCCTATATCTCTCCTCCTATACAGTCCATAGTCCTATATCTCTTCCCCTATACAGTCCATAGTCCTATATCTCTCCCCTATACAGTCCATAGTCCTATATCTCTCCTCCTATACAGTCCATAGTCCTATATCTCTCCCCCTATACAGTCCTATATCTCTCCCCCTATACAGTCCATAGTCCTATATCTCTCCCCTAGACAGTCCTATATCTCTCCCCCTATACAGTCCATAGTCCTATATCTCTCCCCCTATACAGTCCTATATCTCTCCCCCTATACAGTCCATAGTCCTATAGCTCTTCCCCTATACAGTCCTATATCTCTCCCCTATACAGTCCATAGTCCTATAGCTCTCCCCCTATACAGTCCATAGTCCTATATCTCTTCCCCTATACAGTCCTATATCTCTCCTCCTATACAGTCCACAGTCCTATATCTCTCCCCCTATACAGTCCTATATCTCTCCCCCTATACAGTCCTATATCTCTTCCCCTATACAGTCCTATATCTCTCCCCCTATACAGTCCACAGTCCTATATCTCTCCCCCTATACAGTCCATAGTCCTATATCTCTACTCCTATACAGTCCATAGTCCTTTAGCTTTCCCCCTATACAGTCCATAGTCCTATATCTCTCCCCCTATACAGTCCTATATATCTCCCCCTATACAGTCCACAGTCCTATATCTCTCCCCCCATACAGTCCACAGTCCTATATCTCTCCCCCTATACAGTCCTATATCTCCCCCTATACAGTCCTATATCTCTCCCCTATACAGTCCTATATCTCTCCCCCATACAGTCCTATATCTCTCCCCCATACAGTCCTATATCTCTCCCTATACAGTCCTATATCTCCCCTATACAGTCCTATATCTCTCCCCCATACAGTCCTATATCTCTCCCCCCATACAGTCCTATATCTCTCCCCCTATACAGTCCATAGTCCTATATCTCTCCCTATACAGTCCTATATCTCTCCCCCTATACAGTCCATAGTCCTATATCTCTCCCTATACAGTCCTATATCTCTCCCTATACAGTCCTATATCTCTCCCCTATACAGTCCACAGTCCTATATCTCTCCCCCTATACAGTCCTATATCTCTCCCTATACAGTCCTATATCTCCCCTATACAGTCCTATATCTCTCCCCCATACAGTCCTATATCTCTCCCTATACAGTCCTATATCTCTCCCCCATACAGTCCTATATCTCTCCCTATACAGTCCTATATCTTTCCCCCATACAGTCCTATATCTCTCCCCTATACAGTCCATAGTCCTATATCTCTACCTATACAGTCCTATATCTCTCCCCCTATACAGTCCTATATCTCTCCCCCTATACAGTCCTATATCTCTCCCCCTATACAGTCCATAGTCCTATATCTCTCCCCCTATACAGTCCATAGTCCTATATCTCTCCCCTAGACAGTCCTATATCTCTCCCCCTATACAGTCCATAGTCCTATATCTCTCCCCTATACAGTCCTATATCTCTCCCCTATACAGTCCATAGTCCTATATCTCTCCCCTAGACAGTCCTATATCTCTCCCCCTATACAGTCCATAGTCCTATATCTTTCCCCTATACAGTCCTATATCTCTCCCCTATACAGTCCTATATCTCTCCTCCTATACAGTCCTATATCTCTCCCCCTATACAGTCCTATATCTCTCCCCCTATACAGTCCTATATCTCTCCTCCTATACAGTCCTATATCTCTCCCCCTATACAGTCCTATATCTCTCCCCTATACAGTCCTATATCTCTCCCCTATACAGTCCTATATCTCTCCCCTATACAGTCCTATATCTCTCCCCCTATACAGTCCATAGTCCTATATCTCTCCCCTATACAGTCCATAGTCCTATATCTCTCCCCTATACAGTCCACAGTCCTATATCTCTCCCCCCATACAGTCCACAGTCCTATATCTCTCCCCCCATACAGTCCTATATCTCCCCCATACAGTCCTATATCTCTCCCCTATACAGTCCATAGTCCTATATCTCTCCCCTATACAGTCCACAGTCCTATATCTCTCCTCCTATACAGTCCACAGTCCTATATCTCTCCCCTATACAGTCCACAGTCCTATATCTCTCCCCTATACAGTCCATAGTCCTATATCTCCCCCCTATACAGTCCATAGTCCTATATCTCCCCCTATACAGTCCTATATCTCCCCCTATACAGTCCTATATCTCCCCCTATACAGTCCACAGTCCTATATCGCTCCCCCTATACAGTCCATAGTCCTATATCGCTCCCCCTATACAGTCCACAGTCCTATATCTCTCCCCTAGACAGTCCTATATCTCTCCCCCTATACAGTCCATAGTCCTATATCTCTCCCCCTATACAGTCCTATATCTCTCCCCTATACAGTCCATAGTCCTATATCTCTCCCCTAGACAGTCCTATATCTCTCCCCCTATACAGTCCTATATCTCTCCCCCTATACAGTCCTATATCTCTCCTCCTATACAGTCCTATATCTCTCCCCCTATACAGTCCTATATCTCTCCCCTATACAGTCCTATATCTCTCCCCTATACAGTCCTATATCTCTCCCCTATACAGTCCTATATCTCTCCCCCTATACAGTCCATAGTCCTATATCTTTCCCCCTATACAGTCCACAGTCCTATATCTCTCCCCCTATACAGTCCATAGTCCTATATCTCTCCCCTATACAGTCCACAGTCCTATATCTCTCCCCCCATACAGTCCACAGTCCTATATCTCTCCCCCATACAGTCCTATATCTCCCCCATACAGTCCTATATCTCTCCCCCTATACAGTCCATAGTCCTATATCTCTATCCTATACAGTCCTATATCTCTCCCCTATACAGTCCTATATCTCTCCCCTATACAGTCCTATATCTCTCCCCCTATACAGTCCATAGTCCTATATCTCTCCCCCTATACAGTCCACAGTCCTATATCTCTCCCCTATACAGTCCATAGTCCTATATCTCTCCCCCCATACAGTCCACAGTCCTATATCTTTCCCCCCATACAGTCCTATATCTCCCCCTATACAGTCCTATATCTCTCCTCCTATACAGTCCACAGTCCTATATCTCCCCCTATACAGTCCATAGTCCTATATCTCTCCCCCCATACAGTCCACAGTCCTATATCTCTCCCCCCATACAGTCCACAGTCCTATATCTCTCCCCCTATACAGTCCTATATATCTCCCCCTATACAGTCCTATATCTCTCCCCCTATACAGTCCTATATCTCTCCCCCTATACAGTCCTATATCTCTCCCCCTATACAGTCCTATATCTCTCCCCCTATACAGTCCTATATCTCTCCCCTATACAGTCCTATATCTCTCCCCTATACAGTCCTATATCTCTCCCCCTATACAGTCCATAGTCCTATATCTCTCCCCCTATACAGTCCTATATCTCTCCCCCTATACAGTCCATAGTCCTATATCTCTCCCCCTATACAGTCCTATATCTCTCCCCCTGTACAGTCCTATATCTCCCCCAATACAGTCCACAGTCCTATATCTCTCCCCTATACAGTCCATAGTCCTATATCTCTCCCCTATACAGTTCACAGTCCTATATCCCTCCTCCTATACAGTCCACAGTCCTATATCTCTCCCCTATACAGTCCACAGTCCTATATCTCTCCCCTATACAGTCCATAGTCCTATATCTCCCCCCTATACAGTCCATAGTCCTATATCTCCCCCTATACAGTCCACAGTCCTATATCTCTCCCCTATACAGTCCATAGTCCTATATCTCCCCCCTATACAGTCCATAGTCCTATATCTCCCCCCTATACAGTCCATAGTCCTATATCTCCCCCTATACAGTCCTATATCTCCCCCTATACAGTCCTATATCGCTCCCCCTATACAGTCCATAGTCCTATATCGCTCCCCCTATACAGTCCACAGTCCTATATCTCCCCTATACAGTCCTATATCTCTCCCCCTATACAGTCATATATCTCTCCCCCTGTACAGTCCTATATCTCTCCCCTATACAGTCCACAGTCCTATATCTCTCCCCCTATACAGTCCTATATCTCTCCCCCTATACAGTCCTATATCTCTCCCCCTATACAGTCCATAGTCCTATATCTCCCCCATACAGTCCTATATCTCCCCCTAGACAGTCCATAGTCCTATATCTCTCCCCTATACAGTCCATAGTCCTATATCTCTCCCCTATACAGTCCACAGTCCTATATCTCTCCCCCTATACAGTCCTATATCTCTCCCCCTATACAGTCCTATATCTCTCCCCTATACAGTCCATAGTCCTATATCTCTCCCCCTATACAGTCCTATATCTCTCCCCTATACAGTCCACAGTCCTATATCTCTCCCCCTATACAGTCCATAGTCCTATATCTCTCCCCCTATACAGTCCATAGTCCTATATCTCTCCCCCTATACAGTCCATAGTCCTATATCTCCCCCATACAGTCCTATATCTCCCCCTAGACAGTCCATAGTCCTATATCTCTCCCCCATACAGTCCTATATCTCTCCCCCTATACAGTCCTATATCTCTCCCCCTATACAGTCCTATATCTCTCCCCCTATACAGTCCTATATCTCTCCCCCTATACAGTCCTATATCTCTCCCCTATACAGTCCTATATCTCTCCCCTATACAGTCCTATATCTCTCCCCCTATACAGTCCATAGTCCTATATCTCTCCCCCTATACAGTCCTATATCTCTCCCCCTATACAGTCCATAGTCCTATATCTCTCCCCCTATACAGTCCTATATCTCTCCCCCTGTACAGTCCTATATCTCCCCCAATACAGTCCACAGTCCTATATCTCTCCCCTATACAGTCCATAGTCCTATATCTCTCCCCTATACAGTCCACAGTCCTATATCTCTCCTCCTATACAGTCCACAGTCCTATATCTCTCCCCTATACAGTCCACAGTCCTATATCTCTCCCCTATACAGTCCATAGTCCTATATCTCCCCCCTATACAGTCCATAGTCCTATATCTCCCCCTATACAGTCCACAGTCCTATATCTCTCCCCTATACAGTCCATAGTCCTATATCTCCCCCCTATACAGTCCATAGTCCTATATCTCCCCCCTATACAGTCCATAGTCCTATATCTCCCCCTATACAGTCCTATATCTCCCCCTATACAGTCCTATATCTCCCCCTATACAGTCCTATATCGCTCCCCCTATACAGTCCATAGTCCTATATCGCTCCCCCTATACAGTCCACAGTCCTATATCTCCCCTATACAGTCCTATATCTCTCCCCCTATACAGTCATATATCTCTCCCCCTGTACAGTCCACAGTCCTATATCTCTTCCCCTATACAGTCCTATATCTCTCCCCCTATACAGTCCATAGTCCTATATCTCCCCCATACAGTCCTATATCTCCCCCTAGACAGTCCATAGTCCTATATCTCTCCCCTATACAGTCCATAGTCCTATATCTCTCCCCTATACAGTCCACAGTCCTATATCTCTCCCCCTATACAGTCCTATATCTCTCCCCTATACAGTCCATAGTCCTATATCTCTCCCCCTATACAGTCCTATATCTCTCCCCTATACAGTCCACAGTCCTATATCTCTCCCCCTATACAGTCCTATATCTCTCCCCCTATACAGTCCATAGTCCTATATCTCTCCCCCTATACAGTCCATAGTCCTATATCTCCCCCTATACAGTCCATAGTCCTATATCTCCCCCATACAGTCCTATATCTCCCCCTAGACAGTCCATAGTCCTATATCTCTCCCCCTATACAGTCCTATATCTCTCCCCCTATACAGTCCTATATCTCTCCCCCTATACAGTCCTATATCTCTCCCCCTATACAGTCCTATATCTCTCCCCTATACAGTCCTATATCTCTCCTCCTATACAGTCCATAGTCCTATATCTCCCCCTATACAGTCCATAGTCCTATATCTCCCCCATACAGTCCTATATCTCCCCCTAGACAGTCCATAGTCCTATATCTCCCCCATACAGTCCTATATCTCCCCCTAGACAGTCCATAGTCCTATATCTCTCCCCTATACAGTCCATAGTCCTATATCTCTCCCCCTATACAGTCCACAGTCCTATATCTCTCCCCCATACAGTCCTATATATGTGTCAGACTATCTGCGGCAATTCGGATATCGATGGTCCCGTATTTTGTGATCGGATCTCAGGACTTACCTTATGTCCTCGTCTCCATCCCAGAACCAGAGTGACCCGCGGCGGCTGCATGTCCCTGGGAGGGGTCCCTTCTTTATAAAGACCCCCCCGGCCTCCCCGAGGACAATGCGGAGAATACGGAACTCTCTGGAGGGAGAAGTGCTGATGTGACATTGTGCCTGCAATCAGCAACGCCGGCAGAACGGGACAAAGGCCGCGGGGGGCGGCATGGAGATCACAGGGGGGAGTATATACAGGATGGAGATCACAGGGGGGAGTATATACAGGATGGAGATCACAGGGGGAGTATATACAGGATAGAGTATACAGGAGAGAGTATACGGGATAGAGATCACAGGAGAGAGTATACAGGATAGAGATCACAGGATATAGTATACAGGATAGAGTATACAGGAGAGAGAGAGTATGGAGATCACAGGAGAGAGTGTATGGAGATCACAGGAGAGAGTGTATGGAGATCACAGGATATAGTATACAGGATAGAGATCACAGGATATAGTATACGGGATAGAGATCACAGGAGAGAGTATATGGAGAGTACAGGATAGAGATCACAGGATATAGTATATGGAGAGTACAGGATAGAGATCACAGGATATAGTATATGGAGAGTACAGGATAGAGATCACAGGAGAGAGTATACAGGATAGAGATCTCAGGATATAGTATACAGGATAGAGATCACAGGAGAGAGTATATGGAGAGTACGGGATAGAGATCTCAGGATATAGTATACAGGATAGAGATCACAGGAGAGAGTATATGGAGAGTACGGGATAGAGATCACAGGATATAGTATACAGGATAGAGATCACAGGATATAGTATATGGAGAGTACAGGATAGAGATCACAGGATATAGTATACAGGATAGAGATCTCAGGATATAGTATACAGGATAGAGATCACAGGAGAGAGTATATGGAGAGTACGGGATAGAGATCTCAGGATATAGTATACAGGATAGAGATCACAGGATATAGTATATGGAGAGTACGGGATAGAGATCACAGGATATAGTATACAGGATAGAGATCACAGGATATAGTATACGGGATAGAGATCACAGGATATAGTATACGGGATAGAGATCACAGGAGAGAGTATATGGAGAGTACAGGATAGAGATCACAGGATATAGTATACGGGATAGAGATCACAGGAGAGAGTATATGGAGAGTACAGGATAGAGATCACAGGATATAGTATATGGGATAGAGATCACAGGATATAGTATACAGGATAGAGATCACAGGAGAGAGTATATGGAGAGTACAGGATAGAGATCACAGGATATAGTATATGGAGAGTACAGGATAGAGATCACAGGATATAGTATACAGGATAGAGATCACAGGATATAGTATACGGGATAGAGATCACAGGATACTTGGTGTAACGGCTACCCACTGGTGTGAGGGTCTCAGCCGCTGGAGACGTCCTTTTCCCTGGCAAGCTGCGATATGCAGGTACCGCCGGTATATCCCATCGAACGCCCTTCCAAGAAACGAGACGTGCTACGTTTGAAGGGTCAAGCAGACTGACTTTATTTTCCACATTTTTCCTCCTTATATCTGGTTACAACTGTACAGAAACAAATGACACTCCCCCCCTCATCACACACTAAGGCTAATTACTAAACCTTCTTTAATTAATAACAACAAAACCTTCACCCACTCCGTCTCCTAGGCAGACGTTTCGTCTCCGCATACAGAGACAGTGTTATTACACATAAACAGTTTTTAGCATGCATAATTATAGTTCTGAGAGCAGACCTGGGATTAACACCTGTCCATTACAACACCTTTATACAAGGACAATGGACTGCCTCCCAGGCCCTGACGCAATTAGCATGTCACTAGACTGAGTCATAGAATATTGACTGGTTGGGGTCACAATTAACCAACATCTTGTAGTCTCTCAAGATCCTGCAATTATTATCAATGTCCAGGCAGAATAGTCCATAATCCGTTACACTGCCCCCCTTTTGTGGAACACTCCGGCAGACCCGGATTGATCCTTTTCGGATCAACTTGGGGATGTCCGGTCTGCTGTTAGGGTAAAAGTTCCGTTTGCCTGGACAGTCCGTCGGCCTTCCCATTGACTTACCAGGTCGGTAGCTGATGGTGACGGTGAATAATAGAATTCAATTCTGGAACAGTCACTTGCTTTGCTCTCTCAATGGCTCCCAAAACCTGTTGCTGATGCTCTTGGGACAGATACGGCACCACCTGGATGCAAATCCCATTTAATCTTTTGACAATTTCAGCCTGTTTGTGCATTTCAATGTTCAAGCCACGGGACATCTCATAATACATGACATAGTGTCGTTGCATCTCTGATTTCTCACTGGCCAACTTGTCACATTCCCATTTTAGACTGTGATATTGTGCCGGATCTACAGTACATGTCGGGGAAGGTAGTCTTACCCGGTTCTCAGCAGCAAGTGGGTTGATTCCAGCAACGCGGGTGGTCACGGCACAAGCAGCAGCAGGTGTAGGTAAATAAGCCGAAGTCAGAGGGCCAATGTCGTTGCCCAGCACCACCTCGGCAGGTAGGTTGTCCATGATACCAACTGTGGTCTTTCCTGACCCGGCTCCCCAGTCTAAGTGCACCCGGGTGGTGGGTACGCGAAATACAGCACCCCCTGCGACCCGGACGGCAACTGTGCGAGTGGACACGTTCTCTGGCTTTACCAGATGTTTTTGAATCAGAGTGATAGTAGTCCCGGAATCTCTTAAGCCTTGTGCTACTTGTCCATTCACTCGTACCTCCTGACGGTGATGCTGACGGTTATCCGGAGAGGCAACTTGTATTGGGTCTGCCTCATACCAAATTCCCAGACATTCCTCAGGGCCCCCTTCGGTCTCCAGGCAGTGGTCCGCAGAGGGACGTGATGGAGTGACCTCTGTGTTGGGTGTTGTGCGTCTCCAATTGTTATTTGTAGCTCTCAAAGGGCAATAACGAGCAATATGTCCAGTGTCGCTGCAGTGATGGCACGTCACCCTAGGCGAATCCCGGGGGTAGTTGCTAGGCCCCTGAGGACGTGGTGGGACTGGAGCCCGAAACTCTGGGCGTGGGGTGACGGTTGGAGTACGCGGTTCTACCTTCTGAGCCAGCCGCGTCGTACCCTGGCTTACTTTCCTTGTCTCCGCGTACTCATCTGCTAGCCGAGCCGCCTCGTTTAAGTTAGCGGGACGGCGATCTCGTACCCAGTCTTGTATGTCTGCGGCCAGGTCTTGGAAGAAATGTTCCATTAGGAACAGCTGCAATACTTCCTCCCCGGTGTTGGCCTTGCACCCTTGGACCCAAAGGGATGCCACCCTTTGTAACTGGTTGGCCCATTCCATGTGGGAGTCCACAGCCATCTTCTTGGACTCCCGGAAGCGCCGGCAGTAGGCTTCTGGCGTTACGGCGTATCGGGTTAGCAGCGCCTTTTTAACTTGCTGATATTGTAAAACATCCTCTGGAGCGAGAGCCCGAAAGGCTTCATTGGCTTTGCCCGACAATTTCCCCGACAAAATAGTGACCCATTGGTCTGGTGGTACCTGGTGTAGTGAGCACTGCCTCTCAAAGTCCGCCAAATATCCATCGATTTCCTCCTCACTTTCTACAAAAGCTTTAAATGCAGTGAATGGTATTTTCTTTCCTGTAGCAGCGGGTGGGGGGGTAGGAACTGCAGGTGTAATGGGCTGTCTCTCTCTTACCAGTTCCAGTTCTTGTCCCCTCTTCGTTTGTATCTCCTCCCTTGCTTCCCGGAACAGCTGGTTGATTAGTTCCACGGACGTTTCTGGATACAAGGATAATCTCCGCTGTACAATCCCAGTAATTACATCTTCTTTGCTGACCGGTGCAAGGGGCTCCGTTCCTTCCATGGATCCATCCATTTCGTCCAGCTCCAGCAGGTCAGCTATCAGCTCCCTCCGTGGTCTGTTGCTGGCGCTCCTACCACGACTCTCCAATAGATCTTTTAGTGTGGATCTTTTCAGCCTGGCGTACTGCGACTCCATTCAGCACTTGCTCTTTGGATAAAAGGACCATCCCACTGCTGCCACCAATGTAACGGCTACCCAGGTAGTGTGAGGGTCTCAGCCGTTGGAGACGTCCTTTTCCCTGGCAAGCTGCGATATGCAAGTACCGCCGGTATATCCCATCGAACGCCCTTCCAAGAAACGAGATGTGCTACGTTTGCAGAGTCAAGCAGACTGACTTTATTTTCCACATTTTTCCTCCTTATATCTGGTTACAACTGTACAGAAACAAATGACACTCCCCCCCTCATCACACACTAAGGCTAATTACTAAACATTCTTTAACCAGTTCCCGACCCCCGCATGTACATATACGTCCACAATATGGCACGTACAGGCACATGGGCGTACACGTACGTCCTCGCCTATTAGCGGGTGGGGGGTCCGATCGGGACCCCCCCCGCTACATGCGGAGGTCGGGTCCGCTCGGGGAGCGATCCGGGACCACGGCGCGGCAATTTGTTTATAGCCGCTCCGTCGCGATCGCTCCCCGGAGCTGAAGAACGGGGAGAGCCGTGTGTAAACACGGCTTCCCCGTCCTTCACTATGGCGGCGCATCGATCGCGTCATTCCCTTTATAGGGAAGACACGATCGATGACGTCATTCCTACAGCCACACCCCCAAACAGTTGTAAACACATACTAGGTGCACCCCAACAGCGCCAACTGTGGTTAACTCCCAAACTGCAACTGTCATTTTCACAATAAAGAATGCAATTTAAATGCATTTTTTGCTGTGAAAATGACAATGGTCCCAAAAATGTGTCAAAATTGTCCGAAGTGTCCGCCATAATGTCGCAGTCACGAAAAAAATTGCTGATCGCCGCCATTAGTAGTAAAAAAAAAAAAATAATAAAAATGCAATAAAACTATCCCCTATTTTGTAAACACTATAAATTTTGCGCAAACCAATCGATAAACGCTTATTGCGATTTTTTTTACTAAAAATAGGTAGAAGAATACGTATCGGCCTAAACTGAGGAAAAAAAATGTTTTTATATATGTTTTTGGGGGATATTTATTACAGCAAAAAGTAAAAAATATTGCTTTTTTTTCAAAATTGTCGCTCTATTTTTGTTTATAGCGCAAAAACTAAAAACCGCAGATGTGATCAAATACCACCAAAAGAAAGCTCTATTTGTGGGGAAAAAAGGACGCCAATTTTGTTTGGGAGCCACGTCGCACGACCGCGCAATTGTCTGTTAAAGCGACGCAGTCCCGAACTGTAAAAACACCTTGGGTCTTTAGGCTGCATATTGGTCCGGGGCTTAAGTGGTTAATTAATAACAACAAAACCTTCACCCACTCCGTCTCCTAGGCAGACGTTTCGTCTCCGCATACAGAGACAGTGTTATTACACATAAACAGTTTTTAGCATGCATAATTATAGTTCTGAGAGCAGACCTGGGATTAACACCTGTCCATTACAACACCTTTATACAAGGACAATGGACTGCCTCCCAGGCCCTGACGCAATTAGCATGTCACTAGACTGAGTCATAGAATATTGACTGGTTGGGGTCACAATTAACCAACATCTTGTAGTCTCTCAAGATCCTGCAATTATTATCAATGCCCAGGCAGAATAGTCCATAATCCGTTACACAGGGTATGGAGATCACAGGAGAGAGTGTATGGAGATCACAGGAGAGAGTGTATGGAGATCACAGGATATAGTATACAGGATAGAGATCACAGGATATAGTATACAGGATAGAGATCACAGGAGAGAGTATATGGAGAGTATACAGGATAGAGATCACAGGAGAGAGAGTATACGGGATAGAGATCACAGGAGAGAGTGTATGGAGATCACAGGAGAGAGTGTATGGAGATCACAGGAGAGAGTGTATGGAGATCACAGGATATAGTATACGGGATAGAGATCACAGGATATAGTATACGGGATAGAGATCACAGGATATAGTATACGGGATAGAGATCACAGGATATAGTATACGGGATAGAGATCACAGGATATAGTATACAGGATATAGTATACGGGATAGAGATCACAGGATATAGTATACAGGATAGAGATCACAGGATATAGTATACAGGATAGAGATCACAGGATATAGTATACAGGATAGAGATCACAGGATATAGTATACAGGATAGAGATCACAGGAGAGAGTATATGGAGAGTATACGGGATAGAGATCACAGGATATAGTATACGGGATAGAGATCACAGGATATAGTATACGGGATAGAGATCACAGGATATAGTATACAGGATAGAGATCACAGGATATAGTATATGGGATAGAGATCACAGGATATAGTATACGGGATAGAGATCACAGGATATAGTATACGGGATAGAGATCACAGGATATAGTATACAGGATAGAGATCACAGGATATAGTATACAGGATAGAGATCACATGATATAGTATACAGGATATAGTATACGGGATAGAGATCACAGGATATAGTATACAGGATAGAGATCACAGGATATAGTATACAGGATAGAGATCACAGGATATAGTATACAGGATAGAGATCACAGGATATAGTATACGGGATAGAGATCACAGGATATAGTATATGGGATAGAGATCACAGGATATAGTATACAGGATAGAGATCACAGGAGAGAGACTATACAGGATAGAGATCACAGGAGAGAGAGTATACAGGATAGAGATCACAGGATATAGTATACAGGATAGAGATCACAGAATATAGTATACGGGATAGAGATCACAGGAGAGAGAGTATACAGGATAGAGATCACAGGAGAGAGAGTATACAGGATAGAGATCACAGGAGAGAGAGTATACAGGATAGAGATCACAGGATATAGTATACAGGATAGAGATCACAGGATATAGTATACGGGATAGAGATCACAGGAGAGAGAGTATACAGGATAGAGATCACAGGATATAGTATACAGGATAGAGATCACAGGATATAGTATACGGGATAGAGATCACAGGATATAGTTGTAACGGACATATGCATGCTGCCGGGACATCGATAATCTTCATGCAGGAAGGACTACAAGGAACTGCATGGCTTGTCACAATTGGATGTACCACATTGTATTCTGAGCTCAAAGGGTTAACTGGACAAGTCTCTTTCACTGCTGAATGCTAATGTGCCCTTCGCATAGCTAATGAACTCTCTCTTGTGTAGGTAACAGCCCCCCTGTGAGGTGTATGCTGATGGGGATTATGTGTGAGTGATAATTGTTTTAAAGGTTAATTGAATTCTATTGTCTGATCAAGTTAAGTTGAGGAGCCGAAACGTCTAGCAGCTGATTGGCTCAAGGGAGTGTCATTGTTTCAAAGTGTGTGTATTGAAGTCCCCCCTGGGTGGGGGGGGGAGTGTCATTTGTTTCTGTACAGTTTGTAACCAGATATAAGGAGGAAAAATGTGGAAAATAAAGTCAGTCTGCTTGACTCTTCAAACGTAGCACGTCTCGTTTCTTGGAAGGGCGTTCGATGGGATATACCGGCGGTACCTGCATATCGCAGCTTGCCAGGGAAAAGGACGTCTCCAGCGGCTGAGACCCTCACACCAGTGGGTAGCCGTTACATTGGTTGGCAGCGGTGGGATGGTCCTTTTATCCAAAGAGCAAGTGCTGAATGGAGTCGCAGTACGCAGGCTGAAAAGATACACACTGAAAGATCTATTGGAGATTCGTGGTAGGAGCGCCAGCAACAGACCACGGAGGGAGCTGATAGCTGACCTGCTGGAGCTGGACGAAATGGATGGATCCATGGAAGGAACGGAGCCCCTTGCACCGGTCAGCGAGGAAGATGTAATTACTGGGATTGTACAGCGGAGATTATCCTTGTATCCAGAAACGTCCGTGGAACTAATCAACCAGCTGTTCCGGGAAGCAAGGGAAGAGATACAAACTAAGAGGGGACAAGAACTGGAACTGGTAAGAGCGAGACAGCCCATTACACCTGCAGTTCCTACCCCCCCACCTGCTGCTACAGGAAAGAAAATACCGTTCACTGCATTCAAAGCTTTTGTAGAAAGTGAGGAGGAAATCGATGGATATTTGGCGGACTTTGAGAGGCAGTGCTCACTACACCAGGTACCACCAGACCAATGGGTCACTATTTTGTCGGGGAAATTGTCGGGCAAAGCCAATGAAGCCTTTCGGGCTCTCGCTCCGGAGGATATTTTACAATACCAGCAAGTTAAAAAGGCGCTGCTAACCCGATACGCCGTAACGCCAGAAGCCTACCGCCGGCGCTTCCGGGAGTCCAAGAAGAAGGCTGTGGACTCCCACATGGAATGGGCAAACCAGTTACAAAGGGTGGCATCCCTTTGGGTCCAAGGGTGCAAGGCCAACACCGGGGAGGAAGTATTGCAGCTGTTCCTAATGGAACATTTCTTCCAAGACCTGGCCGCAGACATACAAGACTGGGTACGAGATCGCCGTCCCGCTAACTTAAACGAGGCGGCTCGGCTAGCAGATGAGTACGCGGAGACAAGGAGAGTAAGCCAGGGTACTA
This sequence comes from Rana temporaria, assembly GCF_905171775.1. Taxonomy (NCBI): domain Eukaryota; kingdom Metazoa; phylum Chordata; class Amphibia; order Anura; family Ranidae; genus Rana; species Rana temporaria. The sequence goes on from NC_053501.1 coordinate 121,802,888, forward strand.
TGCGGCTGGCTCAGAAGGTAGAACCGCGTACTCCACCCGTCACCCCACGCTCAGAGTTTCGGGCTCCAGTTCCACCAGGACCACCACGTCCTCAGGGGCCTAACAACTACCCCCGGGATTCATCTAGGGTGACGTGCCATCACTGCAGCAACACGGGACATATTGCTCGTTATTGCCCTCTAAGAGCTACAAATAACAACTGGAGACGTACAACACCCAACACAGAGGTCACTCCATCACGTCCCTCTGCGGCCCACTGCCTGGAGACCGAGGGGGGCCCGGAGGAATGTCTGGGAATTTGGTATGAGGCAGACCCAATACAAGCTACCTCTCCGGATAACCGTCAGCATCACCGTCAGGAGGTACGGGTGAATGGACAAGTAGCACAAGGCTTGAGAGATACCGGAGCCACTATCACTCTGGTTCAAAAACATCTGGTAAAGCCAGAGAACGTGTCCACTCGTACAGTTGCCGTCCGGGTCGCAGGGGGCGCTGTATTCCGCTTACCCAACGCCCGGGTGCACTTAGACTGGGGAGTCGGGTCAGGAAAGACCACAGTCGGTATCATGGACAACCTACCGGCCGAGGTTGTGCTGGGCAACGACATTGGCCCTCTGACTTCGGCGTATCTACCTACACCTGATGCAGCTTGCCCCGTGACCACCCGCTCACAGACCCGTATCACAGATGATCCTACAACAGGCCAGGAGACCCAGGTAAGCCAAAAACCGACATGTAACCCCACTACGGTAGAGAGACCCATAGCTTGGGACACCCCAGAGGAATTTGCGAGGGAAACTAGGGAGGACTCCACCCTTCAAAAGTATCGAGAATTAGCAGACAGTAGAGGGGATGAGCGGGAACGTTTTGTATGGGATGGTGACAGGTTATACAGATTGACTGAAGGCAGAAAGAGAGGCGGTGTCCCTTCGCAAAAGCGCCAACTAGTGGTACCCAGAAAGTACCGGTTGGAACTTCTACGAATCGGCCACGACATTCCGTTGGCAGGGCACCTAGGGGGTAACCGCACCACCTACAGGATCACCCAGACTTTCTTTTGGCCAGGGATCTCGAAGGATGTGCGACGTTACTGCAGCACCTGTGACGTATGCCAACGGGTAGGAAAAAGAGGGGACCACCCTAAGGCTCGACTGTCACCTATGCCCGTGATCGAGGAACCGTTTAGCAGGGTAGCAGTCGACCTAGTGGGACCTCTACCTAACCCCAGTCCCTCAGGTAAGAAATACATTCTTACCGTAGTAGACTATGCTACCCGCTACCCGGAGGCCGTCGCTCTGACGAATATTCAGGCGGACACTGTTGCCAGTGCGCTCGTCGGGATATTCACCCGAGTGGGGTTCCCTCAGGAAATCCTGTCCGACCGAGGGACCCAGTTTACTGCAGATCTAACCCAACAGTTATGGAAGGTCTGCGGTATTAAGACCCTGCTTAGTTCACCGTACCACCCTCAGACCAACGGTCTCTGTGAACGCGCTAATGGTACCCTCAAGCAATTGCTGCGGACCTTTACGGCGGAATACAGAGACTGGGAGCGATTTTTGCCGCACCTCTTGTTTGCCTATCGAGAGGTACCGCAGGAATCCACAGGGTTCTCCCCATTCGAGCTGCTCTATGGACGGAGAGTGCGAGGCCCCCTCGACCTCATCCGGGAGCACTGGGAGGGCGAGACAGAACATGAAGGTGTCCCCATTGTGCCATATGTGCTGGAAATGTGGGACCGCATGGAACATTTAGCTCGGATGGCACGGGACCATCTCCAAACAGCCCAGGGACGACAGAAACACTGGTACGACCGGGGCGCCCGTCAGAGAACGTTTCAAGTGGGCCAGAAGGTGCTGGTGCTTAGGCCTGTCAAAGGGAATAAGCTCCAGACCTCATGGCAGGGCCCTTACAAAGTGGTAGCGCAAGTCTGCGATACTACATATGTAATCGCCAGCAGCCAAGATGAAAGGGTCCAGAAGTCCTTTCATGTAAACTTATTAAAAGAGTATCAGGAAAGACCAGAGGATGTAGCAGCCATATGTATTCCAGCCACTGAAGACCCCGACAGCTTACCCATCCCAGATCTATTAGCAGATTCGGAACCTAAGACTCTGCTCAATACGATACAGCTAGGGGAGCGGTTACCTCCCGCAGAAAAGGGACAGATGCGACAATTGATAACTGAGAAAGGACTGACATTTTCCCAGGAGCCCGGGTACACTCTCTTAGCGACTCACTACGTAGAGACCCCAGGACAAAACCCTCTCAGACAGACTCCCTACAGAATCCCTGAGGCAGTAAAAGAGGAGATGAGGAAGGAAATACAAGAAATGTTAAGACTGGGGATCATAGAACCATCTGACAACCCCTGGGCCTCGCCCGTTGTCCTAGTACCCAAAAAGGACGGAACAACCAGATTCTGTGTCGATTACCGACGCCTCAATGACAGAACAGTGACCGATGCCTACCCCATGCCCCGAGTAGATGAGCTATTAGATCGTATTGCCAGGGGACGCTATCTGACCACAATCGATCTGTGCAAGGGGTATTGGCAGATTCCCCTGTCCAAGGAGGCTATCCCTAAGTCGGCATTTGTCACCCCATTTGGCTTATTCCAGTTCAAGGTCATGCCATTTGGGATGAAGAACGCCCCAGCCACATTTCAGCGCTTAGTGGACCGCCTCCTTGATGGCTTCCAGGATTTTGCTTGCGCGTACCTGGATGACATTGCGATCTATAGTGAGACTTGGGGGGAACACTTGAGGCATGTTGAGGCTGTACTGGATCAGATTAGGGCCGCCGGCCTAACCCTGAAACCAGAAAAATGTAATTTCGGGATGGCAGAAGTCCAGTACTTGGGACACAGAGTGGGGTGTGGGAAACAACGACCTGAACCCGCTAAGGTTGAGGCTGTAGCCAATTGGCCAACTCCGCACACTAAGACCCAGGTACTGGCATTTCTAGGGACAGCGGGGTATTACAGAAAATTTGTCCCTGACTATAGTACCATTGCCAAACCCCTGACGGATTTGACCAAAAAGAATTTGCCTAGAGTAGTCCTGTGGTCTCCCGCCTGTGAAACAGCATTCCAAACCTTGAAACAAGCATTGATCAACGCACCTGTCCTATCTGCCCCCGTCCCTAACAAAAGATTTGTCGTTCATACAGATGCGTCCATGTACGGACTGGGGGCAGTTCTAAGCCAGATTGGGGAGGATGGAGGAGAACACCCTGTCGCGTACCTGAGTAGAAAACTGTTACCCAGGGAAGTGAGCTACGCGGCCGTGGAAAAGGAATGTTTAGCCCTGGTTTGGGCCTTAAAGAAGCTCACACCCTACCTGTATGGTCAGGAATTCACCCTGATCACGGACCATAACCCACTAGTATGGCTGAACCGAGTAGCCGGAGATAATGGGCGCTTGCTAAGATGGAGCTTGGCCCTACAACCCTACAATTTTTCTATCCAATACCGCCCTGGCAGATTCAATAGGAATGCCGACGGACTGTCCAGGCAAACTGAACTTTTACCCTAACAGCAGACCGGACATCCCCAAGTTGATCCGAAAAGGATCAATCCGGGTCTGCCGGAGTGTTCCACAAAGGGGGAGTAGTGTAACGGACACATGCATGCTGCCGAGACAGTTATAATCTTCGTGCAGGGGGACTACAAGGAACTGCATGGCCTGTCACAAGTGGATGCACCACATTGTATTCTGAGCTCAAAGGGTTAATTGGACAAGTTTCTTTTCATTGTTGAATGCTAATGTTCCCTTCGCATAGATAATGAACCCTCTTTTGTGTGCAGGTAAACAGCCCCCTGTGAGGTGTATGCTGATGGGGATTATGTGTGAGTGATAATTGTTTTAAAGGTTAATTGAATTCTATGTGCCTGGCCAGGAAATGTTAAGTGGGGTGAGGTGCCGAAGCGTCTAGAGACTGGTCAAGTGATTAATTCAAGGAGATGTCATTGTTTCAGGGGGTCTGTGTTGAAGCCCCCTACTGGGAAAAGGGGAGGGCGGAAACTGTCATTGTTCTTGTAACAGTTGTAACCAGATATAAGCAGGTGAAATATGCCAAATAAAGTCAGTCTACTTGACCCTTCAAACGTAGCACGTCTCGTTTCTTGGAAGGGCGTTCGATGGGATATACCGGCGGTACCTGCATATCGCAGCTTGCCAGGGAAAAGGACGTCTCCAACGGCCGATACCCCTCACTACCAGTGGGTAGCTGTTACAGTGTCTATATACAGTGTTCTGTGAGATAAGATAAGGCAATTCCAGGTGTGAGGTGTCTATACAGTGTTCTGTGAGATAGGATAAGGCAATTCCAGGTGTGAGGTGTCTATATACAGTGTTCTGTGAGATAGGATAAGGCCATTCCAGGTGTGAGGTGTCTATATACAGTGTTCTGTGAGATAGGATAAGGCCATTCCAGGTGTGAGGTGTCTATATACAGTGTTCTGTGAGATAGGATAAGGCCATTCCAGGTGTGAGGTGTCTATATACAGTGTTCTGTGAGATAGGATAAGGCCATTCCAGGTGTGAGGTGTCTATATACAGTGTTCTGTGAGATAGGATAAGGCCATTCCAGGTGTGATGTGTCTATATACAGTGTTCTGTGAGATAAGATAAGGCAATTCCAGGTGTGAGGTGTCTATATACAGTGTTCTGTGAGATAGGATAAGGCCATTCCAGGTGTGAGGTGTCTATATACAGTGTTCTGTGAGATAAGATAAGGCAATTCCAGGTGTGAGGTGTCTATACAGTGTTCTGTGAGATAGGATAAGGCAATTCCAGGTGTGAGGTGTCTATATACAGTGTTCTGTGAGATAGGATAAGGCCATTCCAGGTGTGAGGTGTCTATATACAGTGTTCTGTGAGATAAGATAAGGCAATTCCAGGTGTGAGGTGTCTATATACAGTGTTCTGTGAGATACGATAAGGCCATTCCAGGTGTGAGGTGTCTATATACAGTGTTCTGTGAGATAGGATAAGGCCATTCCAGGTGTGAGGTGTCTATATACAGTGTTCTGTGAGATAGGATAAGGCCATTCCAGGTGTGAGGTGTCTATATACAGTGTTCTGTGAGATAGGATAAGGCCATTCCAGGTGTGAGGTGTCTATATACAGTGTTCTGTGAGATAGGATAAGGCCATTCCAGGTGTGATGTGTCTATATACAGTGTTCTGTGAGATAAGATAAGGCAATTCCAGGTGTGAGGTGTCTATATACAGTGTTCTGTGAGATAGGATAAGGCAATTCCAGGTGTGAGGTGTCTATATACAGTGTTCTGTGAGATAGGATAAGGCCATTCCAGGTGTGAGGTGTCTATATACAGTGTTCTGTGAGATAGGATAAGGCCATTCCAGGTGTGAGGTGTCTATACAGTGTTCTGTGAGATAAGATAAGGCAATTCCAGGTGTGAGGTGTCTATATACAGTGTTCTGTGAGATAGGATAAGGCAATTCCAGGTGTGAGGTGTCTATATACAGTGTTCTGTGAGATAGGATAGGGCAATTCCAGGTGTGAGGTGTCTATATACAGTGTTCTGTGAGATACGATAAGGCCATTCCAGGTGTGAGGTGTCTATATACAGTGTTCTGTGAGATAGGATAGGGCAATTCCAGGTGTGAGGTGTCTATATACAGTGTTCTGTGAGATACGATAAGGCCATTCCAGGTGTGAGGTGTCTATATACAGTGTTCTGTGAGATACGATAAGGCCATTCCAGGTGTGAGGTGTCTATATACAGTGTTCTGTGAGATAGGATAGGGCAATTCCAGGTGTGAGGTGTCTATATACAGTGTTCTGTGAGATACGATAAGGCCATTCCAGGTGTGAGGTGTCTATATACCGTGTTCTGTGAGATAAGATAAGGCAATTCCAGGTGTGAGGTGTCTATATACAGTGTTCTGTGAGATAGGATAAGGCCATTCCAGGTGTGAGGTGTCTATATACAGTGTTCTGTGAGATAAGATAAGGCAATTCCAGGTGTGAGGTGTCTATACAGTGTTCTGTGAGATAGGATAAGGCAATTCCAGGTGTGAGGTGTCTATATACAGTGTTCTGTGAGATAGGATAAGGCCATTCCAGGTGTGAGGTGTCTATATACAGTGTTCTGTGAGATAGGATAAGGCCATTCCAGGTGTGAGGTGTCTATATACAGTGTTCTGTGAGATAGGATAAGGCCATTCCAGGTGTGAGGTGTCTATATACAGTGTTCTGTGAGATAGGATAAGGCCATTTCAGGTGTGAGGTGTCTATATACAGTGTTCTGTGAGATAGGATAAGGCCATTCCAGGTGTGATGTGTCTATATACAGTGTTCTGTGAGATAAGATAAGGCAATTCCAGGTGTGAGGTGTCTATATACAGTGTTCTGTGAGATAGGATAAGGCAATTCCAGGTGTGAGGTGTCTATATACAGTGTTCTGTGAGATAGGATAAGGCCATTCCAGGTGTGAGGTGTCTATATACAGTGTTCTGTGAGATACGATAAGGCCATTCCAGGTGTGAGGTGTCTATATACAGTGTTCTGTGAGATAAGATAAGGCAATTCCAGGTGTGAGGTGTCTATACAGTGTTCTGTGAGATAAGATAAGGCAATTCCAGGTGTGAGGTGTCTATATACAGTGTTCTGTGAGATAGGATAAGGCAATTCCAGGTGTGAGGTGTCTATATACAGTGTTCTGTGAGATACGATAAGGCAATTCCAGGTGTGAGGTGTCTATATACAGCGTTCTGTGAGATAGGATAAGGCAATTCCAGGTGTGAGGTGTCTATATACAGTGTTCTGTGAGATAAGATAAGGCAATTCCAGGTGTGAGGTGTCTATATACAGTGTTCTGTGAGATACGATAAAGCAAAGATTGTATTGGCGAGTGGATACCCTCTCACCAAACTGAAGAACAACACAGGAACCTCCTGAAGAGTTATTCAATGGATGCATCATTCTGCAGAACGAGCGGAGATGCCAGACAAGCTGCTGGGACGGTGAGTCGTCTGATCTAGCGGGTTACAGTGATGCTGCAGTGATGTACTCTTGTGTAGAAAGCGGTGTTAAACCCGCCTAGGGCAGAGCTGGGGTTGCCACGTCGCGCGTGGTAGGCAACAGCAGTGGAGGGGAGTTTACTTGATGGACCCCGGGAAGCAAGAGGCTTGGGTCTAGTCTGATGACCCTTTTTAAAGCCTCTCCCACAGTTCCTTCTTAGGGGCAGATGGCATGCTGGGATGTGTAGTCCAGAAATAGTTCTGCAGAATCAGGATGTCTGTTCAGGAGACTACAGTCCCCACACTGCTCTCTGCTGGGCTCATTCCCCCCCCCCCCCAGCACTAGAGGAACACAGAGATGGTCAAAGAAGGAAAAGGGTTGTCTGCAGGGCCAGATAACTGGAGTTCACTGATGGATGGGGATGAATGGATGGGAATGGATGGATGGGATGGATGGATGGGAATGGATGGATGGGATGGATGGATGGGAATGGATGGATGGGAATGGATGGATGGGATGGATAGATGGGAATGGATGGATGGATGGATGGGAATGGATGGATGGGATGGATGGATGGGAATGGATGGATGGGAATGGATGGATGGGATGGATGGATGGGAATGGATGGATGGGATGGATGGATGGGAATGGATGGATGGGAATGGATGGATGGGAATGGATGGATGGGATGGATGGATGGGAATGGATGGATGGGATGGATGGATGGGAATGGATGGATGGGAATGGATGGATGGGAATGGATGGATGGGATGGATAGATGGGAATGGATGGATGGATGGATGGGAATGGATGGATGGGATGGATGGATGGGAATGGATGGATGGGAATGGATGGATGGGAATGGATGGATGGGAATGGATGGATGGATGGATGGGAATGGATGGATGGGATAAATAGATAGGAATGGATGGATGGGAATGGATGGATGGGAATGGATGGATGGATGGATGGGAATGGATGGATGGGATGGATGGATGGGAATGGATGGATGGGAATGGATGGATGGGAATGGATGGATGGGATGGATAGATGGGAATGGATGGATGGATGGATGGGAATGGATGGATGGGATGGATGGATGGGAATGGATGGATGGGATGGATGGATGGGAATGGATGGATGGGAATGGATGGATGGGAATGGATGGATGGGAATGGATGGATGGATGGATGGGAATGGATGGATGGGATAAATAGATAGGAATGGATGGATGGGAATGGATGGATGGGAATGGATGGATGGGAATGAATGGGATTGATGGATGAATGAATGGATGGGATGGATGGGGATGGATGAATGGGTGGATGGGAATGGATGGATGGGATGGATGGATGGGATGGATGGGAATGGATTGATGAATGGGATGGATGGATGGGAATGGATGGATGGGAATGGATGGATGGGATGGATGGATGGGAATGGATGGGAATGGATGGATGGGAATGGATGGATGGGAATGGATGGATGGGAATGGATGGGAATGAATGGATGGGATGGATGGGGATGAATGGATGGGAATGAATGGATGGGAATGGATGGGAATGGATGGATGAATGAATGGATGGGAATGGATGGATGGGATGGATGGATGGGATTGATGGATGAATGAATGGATGGATGGGATGGATGGGGATGGATGAATGGGTGGATGGGAATGGATGGATGGATGGATGGGATGGATGGGAATGGATTGATGAATGGATGGGATGGATGGGAATGGATGGATGGGATTGATGGATGGGAATGAATGGATGGGAATGGATGAATGGGATGGATGGGAATGAATGGATGGGAATGGATGAATGGGATGGATGGGATTGATGGATGAATGAATGGATGGGAATGGATGAATGGGATGGATGGGATTGATGGATGGATGGGATGGATGGGAATGGATGGATGGGATGGATGGGATTGATGGATGGGAATGAATGGATGGGAATGGATTGATGAATGGGATTGATGGATGGGGATGAATGGATGGGAATGAATGGATGGGAATGGATGTATGGGAATGAATGGGATGGATGGGAATGGATTGATGAATGGGATGGATGGATGGGAATGAATGGATGGGATGGATGGGAATGAATTGATGAATCGGATGAATGGATGGGAATGAAGGGATGGGAATGAATGGATGGGAATGGATGTATGGGAATGAATGGGATGGATGGGATTGATGGATGAATGAATGGATGGGAATGGATGGATGGGATGGACGGGGATGGATGAATGGGTGGATGGGGATGGATGGGAATGGATTGATGAATCGGATGGATGGATGGGATGGATGGATGGGAATGGATGGATGGGAATGGATGGATGGGAATGGATGGATGGGATGGATAGATGGGAATGGATGGATGGATGGATGGGAATGGATGGATGGGATGGATGGATGGGAATGGATGGATGGGAATGGATGGATGGGAATGGATGGATGGGAATGGATGGATGGATGGATGGGAATGGATGGATGGGATAAATAGATAGGAATGGATGGATGGGAATGGATGGATGGGAATGGATGGATGGGAATGAATGGTATTGATGGATGAATGAATGGATGGGATGGATGGGGATGGATGAATGGGTGGATGGGAATGGATGGATGGGATGGATGGATGGGATGGATGGGAATGGATTGATGAATGGGATGGATGGATGGGAATGGATGGATGGGAATGGATGGATGGGATGGATGGATGGGAATGGATGGGAATGGATGGATGGGAATGGATGGATGGGAATGGATGGGAATGAATGGATGGGATGGATGGGGATGAATGGATGTGAATGAATGGATGGGAATGGATGGGAATGGATGGATGAATGAATGGGAATGGATGGATGGGATGGATGGATGGGATTGATGGATGAATGAATGGATGGGAATGGATGGATGGGATGGATGGGGATGGATGAATGGGTGGATGGGAATGGATGGATGGATGGGATGGATGGGAATGGATGGATGGGATTGATGGATGGGAATGAATGGATGGGAATGGATGAATGGGATGGATGGGAATGAATGGATGGGAATGGATGAATGGGATGGATGGGATTGATGGATGAATGAATGGATGGGAATGGATGAATGGGATGGATGGGATTGATGGATGGATGGGATGGATGGGAATGGATGGATGGGATGGATGGGATTGATGGATGGGAATGAATGGATGGGAATGGATTGATGAATGGGATTGATGGATGGGGATGAATGGATGGGAATGAATGGATGGGAATGGATGTATGGGAATGAATGGGATGGATGGGAATGGATTGATGAATGGGATGGATGGATGGGAATGAATGGATGGGATGGATGGGAATGAATTGATGAATCGGATGAATGGATGGGAATGAAGGGATGGGAATGAATGGATGGGAATGGATGTATGGGAATGAATGGGATGGATGGGATTGATGGATGAATGAATGGATGGGAATGGATGGATGGGATGGACGGGGATGGATGAATGGGTGGATGGGGATGGATGGGAATGGATTGATGAATCGGATGGATGGGATGGATGGATGGGAATGGATGGATGGGAATGGATGGATGGGAATGGATGGATGGGATGGATAGATGGGAATGGATGGATGGATGGATGGGAATGGATGGATGGGATGGATGGATGGGAATGGATGGATGGGAATGGATGGATGGGAATGGATGGATGGATGGATGGGAATGGATGGATGGGATAAATAGATAGGAATGGATGGATTGGAATGGATGGATGGGAATGGATGGATGGGAATGAATGGGATTGATGGATGAATGAATGGATGGGATGGATGGGGATGGATGAATGGGTGGATGGGAATGGATGGATGGGATGGATGGATGGGATGGATGGGAATGGATTGATGAATGGGATGGATGGATGGGAATGGATGGATGGGAATGGATGGATGGGATGGATGGATGGGAATGGATGGGAATGGATGGATGGGATGGATGGGGATGAATGGATGGGAATGGATGGGAATGGATGGGAATGGATGGATGAATGAATGGATGGGAATGGATGGATGGGATGGATGGATGGGATTGATGGATGAATGAATGGATGGGAATGGATGGATGGGATGGATGGGGATGGATGAATGGGTGGATGGGAATGGATGGATGGATGGGATGGATGGGAATGGATGGATGGGATTGATGGATGGGAATGAATGGATGGGAATGGATGAATGGGATGGATGGGAATGAATGGATGGGAATGGATGAATGGGATGGATGGGATTGATGGATGAATGAATGGATGGGAATGGATGAATGGGATGGATGGGATTGATGGATGGATGGGATGGATGGGAATGGATGGATGGGATGGATGGGATTGATGGATGGGAATGAATGGATGGGAATGGATTGATGAATGGGATTGATGGATGGGGATGAATGGATGGGAATGAATGGATGGGAATGAATGGATGGGAATGGATGTATGGGAATGAATGGGATGGATGGGATTGATGGATGAATGAATGGATGGGAATGGATGGATGGGATGGACGGGGATGGATGAATGGGTGGATGGGGATGGATGGGAATGGATTGATGAATCGGATGGATGGATGGGAATGAAGGGATGGGAATGGATGGATGGGATGGATGGATGGGATGGATGGGAATGAATGGATGGGAATGAATGGATGGGATGGATGGATGGGGATGAATGGATGGGAATGGGTGGATGGGATGGATGGATGGGAATGAATGGATGGGAATGGATGGATGGGATGGATGGATGGATGGGAATGAATGGATGGGAATGGATGGATGGGATGGATGGATGGGAATGAATGAATGGATGGGAATGGGTGGATGGGTGAATGAAGGGATGGGAATGGATGGATGGGAATAAATGGATGGATGGATGGGATGGATGGGATGGATGGATGGATGGGATGGATGGATGGGAATGAATGGATGGATGGGATGGATGGGAATGAAGGGATGGGAATGGATGGATGGGAATGAATTGATGGGAATGGTATTGGGCTCAGGGTGTTACAATGCTGTTGGTCTCTCTGAGTTACACAACAGGAAGTCACCAGCGGCGGAGTAAATAATTGACTGTCTTCAGGTGAACTTTCCCTGCAGAGGTGATTGGAGGTACAAAGTCCCGGCATGCGCACTCCGCACAGCATTCCCGGGGGAGGAGGACCAATGATTGGAGATTTTATTTCTGGGAAAGGCAGGAAAACGATCGTTTCTCAGATGTTACAATCATGAAGAGATTTCCCATTTCATAAGAATACTTGGAGATTGTCCAGGGAAGCCGTAACCTTGGTCATTGGGGGAGGGGACATTATCTGACCAATCGATACGTTTATGGCCTGATCTCTGGCTTGTAAAGTGAGATTGGATATCATACATTGGATAGCAGGTAAGTGATCGATTACTCTGAGATGACATTGAGGTGCCAATCACCCAACACACGGCATTTCTTTATTTCCAGTTATCAAACCCGATCTATGGAGGCCAAGAGGAGGATCGGGATCGTTGGCTTTGGCCATGTCGGTAAGGTGATTTCCGGTACCGTTCTTATCATAGGATTGCCTGATACCCTCCGGCATCCAGTCCAATCCGGTCCGGTCTGTTCCCCATCTGTCCGGCGGATTGGATGGAAACGGGTCACCTAATAGATCCCTCCCACTTTCAGATGTCATTGTCACCAGATGATCAATGTGTGTGGAGTCTCGGGATTTCCATGTATTGATCACACATGGATGAGTTTTGTGATGTCATGGTTGAGTTTTGTGATGTCATGGATGAGATTTGTGATGTCATGGATGAGATTTGTGATGTCATGGATGAGATTTCTGATGTCATGGATGAGATTTGTGATGTCATGGATGAGATTTGTGATGTCATGGTTGAGTTTTGTGATGTCATGGATGAGTTTTGTGATGTCATGGTTGAGTTTTGTGATGTCATGGTTGAGTTTTGTGATGTCATGGTTGAGTTTTCTGATGTCATGGATGAGATTTGTGATGTCATGGATGAGTTTTGTGATGTCATGGATGAGTTTTGTGATGTCATGGTTGAGTTTTGTGATGTCATGGATGAGTTTTGTGATGTCATGGATGAGTTTTGTGATGTCATGGATGAGTTTTGTGATGTCATGGATGAGTTTTGTGATGTCATGGTTGAGATTTGTGATGTCATGGTTGAGTTTTGTGATGTCATGGATGAGTTTTGTGATGTCATGGATGAGTTTTGTGATGTCATGGATGAGTTTTCTGATGTCATGGATGAGATTTGTGATGTCATGGTTGAGTTTTGTGATGTCATGGTTGAGTTTTGTGATGTCATGGATGAGTTTTGTGATGTCATGGATGAGTTTTGTGATGTCATGGATGAGTTTTGTGATGTCATGGATGAGATTTGTGATGTCATGGATGAGTTTTGTGATGTCAAGGATGAGATTTGTGATGTCATGGTTGAGTTTTGTGATGTCATGGATGAGTTTTGTGATGTCATGGTTGAGTTTTGTGATGTCATGGATGAGTTTTGTGATGTCATGGATGAGTTTTCTGATGTCATGGATGAGATTTGTGATGTCATGGTTGAGTTTTGTGATGTCATGGTTGAGTTTTGTGATGTCATGGATGAGTTTTGTGATGTCATGGATGAGTTTTGTGATGTCATGGATGAGTTTTGTGATGTCATGGATGAGTTTTGTGATGTCATGGTTGAGTTTTGTGATGTCATGGATGAGTTTTGTGATGTCATGGATGAGTTTTGTGATGTCATGGATGAGTTTTCTGATGTCATGGATGAGATTTGTGATGTCATGGTTGAGTTTTGTGATGTCATGGTTGAGTTTTCTGATGTCATGGATGAGATTTGTGATGTCATGGTTGAGTTTTGTGATGTCATGGTTGAGTTTTGTGATGTCATGGATGAGTTTTGTGATGTCATGGATGAGTTTTGTGATGTCATGGATGAGTTTTGTGATGTCATGGATGAGTTTTGTGATGTCATGGTTGAGTTTTGTGATGTCATGGATGAGTTTTGTGATGTCATGGATGAGTTTTGTGATGTCATGGATGAGTTTTCTGATGTCATGGATGAGATTTGTGATGTCATGGTTGAGTTTTGTGATGTCATGGTTGAGTTTTGTGATGTCATGGATGAGTTTTGTGATGTCATGGATGAGTTTTGTGATGTCATGGATGAGTTTTGTGATGTCATGGATGAGATTTGTGATGTCATGGATGAGTTTTGTGATGTCAAGGATGAGATTTGTGATGTCATGGTTGAGTTTTGTGATGTCATGGTTGAGTTTTGTGATGTCATGGATGAGTTTTGTGATGTCATGGATGAGTTTATGATGTCATGGATGAGTTTTGTGATGTCATGGTTGAGTTTTGTGATGTCATGGATGAGTTTTGTGATGTCATGGATGAGATTTGTGATGTCATGGATGAGTTTTGTGATGTCATGGTTGAGTTTTGTGATGTCATGGATGAGATTTGTGATGTCATGGATGAGATTTGTGATGTCATGGATGAGTTTTGTGATGTCATGGATGAGTTTTCTGATGTCATGGATGAGTTTTGTGATGTCATGGTTGAGTTTTGTGATGTCATGGTTGAGTTTTGTGATGTCATGGTTGAGTTTTGTGATGTCATGAATGAGATTTGTGATGTCATGGATGAGTTTTGTGATGTCATGGATGAGATTTGTGATGTCATGGATGAGTTTGTAGTGACAGGTCCTCTTCTCACTGACAGGCCATTTCCTGGCCCAGAAGATTCTGGAGGAAGGAGAGAAGTGTGGTCTGGAGCTGGCCTTTGTCTGGAACAGAACGATGAAGAAGATGGATGGGGTGATCGACCCTCGGCTACAACTCCACCAACTTTCCCAATTCCAGACCCGGTAACACATGCTGGGGGGGGGAGGGGTTATATCAATAAATAATACAATTGGAGGAAGATTCATCTATAGATCAATAAGCAGGACATGTGATTACATTGATGACATCGGATGATGTCATCACACAGGGGGCGTCTCCTTTAATATTCCCCCTTTGTGGAAATTCTGAAACCTTCCAAGAGATGAAAAGAATGACGCCAAAAACATGGAGCGTAATAATTCCATTCCTGTATAAAACTTTATCGATCAATAACTTCTGATTACAGGCAGGCGGATCTGATTGTGGAAGTGGCTCACCCCGATATAACCCGAGATTACGGAGAACATTTCCTATCTGCAGCCAACGTTATGGTAAGGAACGTTCCGTGTTTTGTCTGTGTCCCCTCCCCTCCATCTCCTATCTCCCCCTCCCCCATCCTCTCAATTTCTCTCCCTTCTTCACCATCCCTCCCATCCTCGCCATCCTCTCCCTTCCTCACCATCCTCTCCCTTCCTCACCATCCTCTCCCTTCTTCACTATCCTCTCCCTTCTTCACCATCCCTCCCATCCTCGCCATCCTCTCCCTTCCTCACCATCCTCTCCCTTCTTCACTATCCTCTCCCTTCTTCACCATCCCCTCCCTTCCTCGCCATCCTCTCCCTTCCTCACCATCCTCTCCCTTCCTCACCATCCTCTCCCTTCTTCACTATCCTCTCCCTTCTTCACCATCCCCTCCCTTCTTCACCATCCTCTCCCTTCTTCACCATCCCCTCCCTTCTTCACCATCCCCTCCCTTCTTCACCATCCCCTCCCTTCTTCACCATCCCCTCCCTTTCTCACCATCCCCTCCCTTCTTCACCATCCTCTCCATTCTTCACCATCCCCTCCCTTCTTCACCATCCCCTCCCTTCTTCACCATCCCCTCCCTTCTTCGCCATCCCCTCCCTTCCTCACCATCCCCTCCCTTCTTCACCATCCCCTCCCTTCTTCACCATCTCCTCCATTCTTCACCATCCCCTCCCTTCTTCACCATCCTCTCCATTCTTCACCATCCCCTCCCTTCTTCACCATCCCCTCCCTTCTTCACCATCACCTCCCTTCTTCGCCACCCCCTCCCTTCTTCACCATCCCCTCCCTTCTTCGCCATCACCTCCATTCTTCACCATCCCCTCCCTTCTTCACCATCCCCTCCCTTCTTCACCATCCCCTCCCTTCTTCACCATCCTCTCCCTTCTTTACCATCCTCTCCCTTCTTCACTATCCTCTCCCTTCTTCGCCATCCTCTCCCTTCTTCACCATCCCCTCCCTTTCCCACCATCCCCTCCATTCTTCACCATCTCCTCCATTCTTCACCATCCCCTCCATTCTTCACCATCTCCTCCCTTCTTCACCATCCCCTCCCTTCTTCACCATCCTCTCCCTTCTTCACCATCCCCTCCCTTCTTCACCATCCCCTCCCTTCGTCACCATCCCCTCCCTTCCTCGCCATCCTCTCCCTTCTTCATCATCTCCTCCCTTCTTCACCATCCCCTCCCTTTTTCACCATCCTCTCCCTTCTTCACCATCTCCTCCCTTCTTCACCATCCTCTCCCTTCTTCACCATCCCCTCCCTTCTTCACCATCCCCTCCCTTCTTCACCATCCCCTCCCTTCCTCACCATCCCCTCCCTTCTTCGCCATCCCCTCCCTTTGTCACCATCCCCTCCCTTCCTCGCCATCCTCTCCCTTCTTCGCCATCCCCTCCCTTCTTCACCATCCCCTCCCTTCTTCGCCATCCCCTCCCTTCGTCACCATCCCCTCCCCTCCTCATGTTTGAGAACATGTGGAAGTCTATGGGTGCCCAAAGAATATATAGAGTGTACAGAAGACAATGCTGTCCACCATGGTATTATGGACTTCCTGTATCTGTTTAGATCGGATCCCCCACCGTATTATCAGATCCCGACATTGAGCGCAGACTGAGGGAGACAGCGACCACCTCTGGACATACATTGTACGTTCCCAGTGGTGCATTATGGGGAGGAGAAGATATCCAGAGAATGGCAGACCGCGGGACCCTTAAAGTGAGAAATGTTTCAACTTCAAATGTTCGATGTATTTCAAGGTTTGGCGATCCTGAACCCCCTGGAGGCCTATAAGTTGGCATGATCCCATTTGGTTTATCTGTAAAATGTTGATGTGAAATGTAGTGTACAGTGAACAATGTACCAATAGTATATAAATAGTGATTGGTTGTGATTGAACAAACTTATCAATGATTTGAAACTGTTCCAATGGGATCTTTATGATGACGTTATAAATAATGACGGGGAACACTTTGACTAAACTTTCCTTTCCTGATGTTGGCCAAACGTTCGTTGACCTGCACCAAAAACGTCCTGATAGTACGTCCCATGAGAGGGACAAGTCAATAAGGAAAGGATGAATCTCGTAGTTCTTCATGGAGTAGATATGTTGTGTGACCGATGAAGTGAATGTGTTTTACGTCTATCACAAGTTGTCTATCACATTACACTCCCGGCATGGATTGATCGGCCCTTACATTGCTGAAAGAAAGAATGGGGATCGATCACATTAGGCGCAATTTTCCCTTCTATTGACCGAGCCCCTCTAAATATAACACCAGCCTGTTCTGGAAATATCTGTCGCTCAGAAGGATTCCCCAATGTTTTTTAATTATCTCCTTAATCTGTCGGGATGGAGGGGAATAAATGGTGAAAAAGGACCATCTGAATTTATTGTCAGGTTTGGGGCGTTCAATCAGCAAGGAAAGGTGATCTGTATCGAGATCTAGAGATCTATAACACTTCTCTAAAAATCGATTTTGTGATAAGAAATCAGTTCCTCCGGCTGCGTGGCATTGATTTGTGCCGCTGTGCATGGTGGCAACTATCGATGTGACCATTCCGGTCGCTAGGCTTGAAATAAGTTTTAAATTCCAAATGTTGCTCAGCGACTGTTATCTCAAGGAAAGGAATGGAGGTAAAGCTGGCCTCATAGCTCAGACATACCCCGATCATTCCAATCAAGTATCAAGGGACTCCGGATCTCCCCTCTATAGGAGGAGGATGTCGTCAATATACCTACCCCCCCGGTAAAATGTTGCTCAGCGACTGTTATCTCAAGGAAAGGAATGGAGGTAAAGCTGGCCTCATAGCTCAGACATACCCCAATCATTCCAATTAAGTATCAAGGGACTCCAGATCTCCCCTCTATAGGAGGAGGATGTCGTCAATATACCTACCCCCCGGTAAAATGTTGCTCAGCGACTGTTATCTCAAGGAAAGGAATGGAGGTAAAGCTGGCCTCATAGCTCAGACATACCCCAATCATTCCAATTAAGTATCATGGGACTCTGGATCTCCCCTCTATAGGAGGAGGATGTCGTCAATATACCTACCCCCCGGTAAAATGTTGCTCAGCGACTGTTATCTCAAGGAAAGGAATGGAGGTAAAGCTGGCCTCATAGCTCAGACATACCCCGATCATTCCAATTAAGTATCAAGGGACTCCGGATCTCCCTCTATAGGAGAAGGATGTCGTCAATATACCTACCCCCCGGTAAAATGTTGCTCAGCGACTGTTATCTCAAGGAAAGGAATGGAGGTAAAGCTGGCCTCATAGCTCAGACATACCCCGATCATTCCAATTAAGTATCAAGGGACTCCGGATCTCCCCTCTATAGGAGGAGGATGTCGTCAATATACCTACCCGTCGGTAAAATGTTGCTCAGCGACTGTTATCTCAAGGAAAGGAATGGAGGTAAAGCTGGCCTCATAGCTCAGACATACCCCGATCATTCCAATTAAGTATCAAGGGACTCCGGATCTCCCCTCTATAGGAGGAGGATGTCGTCAATATACCTACCCCCCGGTAAAATGTTGCTCAGCGACTGTTATCTCAAGGAAATGAATGGAGGTAAAGCTGGCCTCATAGCTCAGACATACCCCGATCATTCCAATTAAGTATCAAGGGACTCCGGATCTCCCCTCTATAGGAGGAGGATGTCGTCAATATACCTACCCCCCGGTAAAATGTTGCTCAGCGACTGTTATCTCAAGGAAATGAATGGAGGTAAAGCTGGCCTCATAGCTCAGAAATACCCCGATCATTCCAATTAAGTATCAAGGGACTCCGGATCTCCCTCTATTGGAGGAGGATGTCGTCAATATACCTACCCCCCGGTAAAATGTTGCTCAGCGACTGTTATCTCAAGGAAATGAATGGAGGTAAAGCTGGCCTCATAGCTCAGAAATACCCCGATCATTCCAATTAAGTATCAAGGGACTCCGGATCTCCCTCTATTGGAGGAGGATGTCGTCAATATACCTACCCCCCGGTAAAATGTTGCTCAGCGACTGTTATCTCAAGGAAATGAATGGAGGTAAAGCTGGCCTCATAGCTCAGAAATACCCCGATCATTCCAATTAAGTATCATGGGACTCCGGATCTCCCCTCTATAGGAGGAGGATGTCGTCAATATACCTACCCCCCGGTAAAATGTTGCTCAGCGACTGTTATCTCAAGGAAATGAATGGAGGTAAAGCTGGCCTCATAGCTCAGACATACCCCGATCATTCCAATTAAGTATCAAGGGACTCCGGATCTCCCCTCTATAGGAGGAGGATGTCGTCAATATACCTACCCCCCGGTAAAATGTTGCTCACAGGGAAATGAATGGAGGTAAAGCTGGCCTCATAGCTCAGACATACCCCGATCATTCCAATTAAGTATCATGGGACTCCGGATCTCCCCTCTATAGGAGAAGGATGTCGTCAATATACCTACCCCCCGGTAAAATGTTGCCTGCAAGTGGAATGGAGAATGGTGATGGTTTCCGGTGTTTTTAGGCATTTTTATGGACTTATTTTTTTATTACGTATATACTCGAGTATAAGCCGAGTTTTTCAGCACATCAGGTAGGGAGATTGGCACAGAAATATAGGCACAGTGAGGCATGCAGATGGGCACAGTGAGGCATGCAGATGGGCACAGTGAGGCATGCAGATGGGCACAGTGAGGCATGCAGATGGGCACAGTGAGGCATGCAGATGGGCACAGTGAGGCATGCAGATGGGCACAGTGAGGCATGCAGATGGGCACAGTGAGGCATGCAGATGGACAACGTGAGGCATGCAGATGGGCACAGTGAGGCATGCAGATGGGCACAGTGAGGCATGCAGATGGGCACAGTGAGGCATGCAGATGGGCACAGTGAGGCATGCAGATGGGCAATCACTGATCATGATCTCACGTGGTCTCAATCATTGATCATGATCTCACGTGGTCTCAATCAATGATCATGATCTCACGTGGTCTCAATCACTGATCATGATCTCACGTGGTCTCAATCAATGATCATGATCTCACGTGGTCTCAATCATTGATCATGATCTCACGTGGTCTCAATCACTGATCATGATCTCACGTGGTCTCAATGACTGATCATGATCTCACATGGTCTCAATCAATGATCATGATCTCACGTGGTCTCAATCACTGATTATGATCTCACGTGGTCTCAATCACTGATCATGATCTCACGTGGTCTCAATCACTGATCATGATCTCACGTGGTCTCAATCACTGATCATGATCTCACGTGGTCTTAATCACTGATCATGATCTCACGTGGTCTCAATCACTGATTATGATCTCACGTGGTCTCAATCACTGATTATGATCTCACGTGGTCTCAATCATTGATCACAATCTCACGTGGTCTTAATCACTGATCATGATCTCACGTGGTCTCAATCACCGATCATGATCTCAGGTGGTCTCTGTAACGGAACTAGGTATCTTGCCTGGACATCTATAATCCTCATGCAGTGGGGCATACAAAGGGTTAATTGTAGAGTGACTCTTTCACTCCTAAATTCTAATGCCCCCCTTTCTTCAGCTAATTGACTCTCTTTTGTGTGGTTAGCAGTCTTCTGTCAGGTGTAGGCTGATGGGATTATCTGTGAGTGTGTATTGTTCTAAAGGTTAATTGAATTCTATTGAGAAAGGAATGTGCCTGATCAGGTCATGTTAAATGTATCTCGGGGCCGAAACATCTAGATACTGATTAAGTGATTAACTCAAGGAGATGTCATTATTTTAAAGTATCTGTATTGAAGCCCCCCCACTGTGTGAGGAGGGGGGGCGGAGAGTCATTGTTCCTGTAACAGCTTGTAGCCACATATAAGCTAGGTGAATGTACCATTAAAAAGTCAGTCTTTTTTGGCCCTTTAAAACGCAGCCCCGTCTCGTTCTTGAAAAGGGGATTCTATGGGACTATTATTCTGCTCCTTTCACAGCCGAGCCTGACTCTCTCTCTGGATCTTGTGGATGGGATATACCGGCGGTACTTGCATACAGCAACTTGCCAGGGAAAAGGACGTCTCCAACGGCTGATACCCTCTCACTACCTGGGTAGCCTTTACAGTCTCAATCACTGATCATGATCTCACGTGGTCTCAATCACTGATAATGATCTCACGTGGTCTCAATCACTGATCATGATCTCACGTGGTCTCAATCACTGATCATGATCTCACGTGGTCTCAATCACTGATAATGATCTCACGTGGTCGCAATCACTGATCATGATCTCACGTGGTCTCAATCACTGATCATGATCTCACGTGGTCTCAATCACTGATCATGATCTCACGTGGTCTCAATCACTGATCATGATCTCACGTGGTCGCAATCACTGATCATGATCTCACGTGGTCTCAATCACTGATCATGATCTCACGTGGTCTCAATCACTGATCATGATCTCACGTGGTCTCAATCACTGATCATGATCTCACGTGGTCGCAACCACTGATTATGATCTCATGTGGTCTCAATCACTGATCATGATCTCACGTGGTCTCAATCACTGATCATGATCTCACGTGGTCTCAACCACTGATTATGATCTCACGTGGTCTCAATCACTGATCATGATCTCACGTGGTCGCAACCACTGATTATGATCTCACGTGGTCTCAATCACTGATCATGATCTCACGTGGTCGCAATCACTGATCATGATCTCACGTGGTCGCAATCACTGATTATGATCTCACGTGGTCGCAATCACTGATTATGATCTCACGTGGTCTCAATTACGGATCAAACCATTTCTTGTGTTTTTTTGGTGATTTCAAGTTTTTAGATGACAAGAAAGAGAACCGGTCCTAACACACCGGACACGTTCTCGTGGTCTCTTTACATTTTATCATGTTCTTTTTTTTCTGCACTCCTCTTGTTTCCAAAAATACGTGCGGGGGATGGGGAAGAGAATAAATTGATGAATTGTAACAGAATTAATGGCTTCACCCACTGAACTCACTGATTGATCACAGAGCTCACTGATTGGTCAAAGAGCTCACTGATTGGTCACAGAACTCACTGATTGGTCACAGAACTCACTGATTGTTCACAGAGCTCACTGATTGGTCACAGAACTCACTGATTGTTCACAGAGCTCACTGATGGTCAAAGAGCTCACTGATTGGTCACAGAACTCACTGATTGTTCACATAGCTCACTGATTGGTCACAGAGCTCACTGATTGGTCACAGAGCTCACTGATTGATCACAGAGATCACTGATTGGTCACAGAGCTCACTGATTGATCACAGAGATCACTGATTGGTCACATAGCTCACTGATTGGTCACAGAGCTCACTGATTGGTCACAGAGCTCACTGATTGATCACAGAGATCACTGATTGGTCACAGAGCTCACTGATTGATCACAGAGATCACTGATTGGTCACATAGATCACTGATTGATTGTAGAGCTACCTGATTGGTCACAGAGCTCACTGATTGATCGCAGAGCTCACTGATTGGTCACAGAGCTCACTGATTGATCACAGAGATCACTGATTGGTCACATAGATCACTGATTGATTGTAGAGCTACCTGATTGGTCACAGAGCTCACTGATTGATCACAGAGCTCACTGATTGATCACAGAGCTCACTGATTGGTCACAGAACTCACTGATTGTTCACAGAGCTCACTGATTGGCCACAGAGCTCATTGATTGATCGCCGAGATCACTGATTGGTCACAGAGCTCCCTGATTGATTGTAGAGCTACCTGATTGGTCACAGAGATTACTGATTGATCACAGAGCTCACTGGTTGATCACAGAGCTCACTGATTGGTCACCGAGCTCACTGATTGATCACAGAGCTCACTGATTGGTCACCGAGCTCACTGGTTGGTCACCGAGCTCACTGATTGATCACTGAGGTCAGTAATTGGTCACCACAACAGAGAACATAAGTGTGGAGGGCCCCAAAATTGGATTGAGGGGTGTAGGACAGAAATAGATGATCTATGACATCATAGTTCATAGACTGCAGACAATTCTCCAGTGTTTTTCTTTCTTGTAGGGTCTGAGGATCACCATGACCAAACACCCGGACAGTCTTCATCTGAAGGGTGAGCTAGCACAGAAGAATCGAGCTGTTGATGGTCGGACAATTCTATATGAAGGTCCAGTGCGTGGCTTGTGCCCCGTGGCCCCCAATAACGTCAACACAATGGCCGCTGCATGCATGGCTGCCCACACGCTAGGATTCGATGGTGTGATCGGCGTTCTGGTGGCTGATCCCAGGTGAGGAGCTCCCTAACCCCAACCTTAACCCTAAACCTAACCCCAACCCTAAACCTAACCCCAACCCTAAACCTAACCCCTAACCCCAACCCTAAACCTAACCCCAACCCTAAACCTAACCCCAACCCTAAACCTAACCCTAACCCCAACCCTAAACCTAACCCCTGACCCCAACCCTAAACCTAACCCCAACCCTAAACCTAACCCCTGACCCCAACCCTAAACCTAACCCCAACCCTAAACCTAACCCCTAACCCCAACCCTAAACCTAACCCCAACCCTAAACCTAACCCCTGACCCCAACCCTAAACCTAACCCCAACCCTAAACCTAACCCCTAACCCCAACCCTAAACCTAACCCCTAACCCCAACCCTAAACCTAACCCCAACCCTAAACCTAACCCCAACCCTAAACCTAACCCCTGACCCCAACCCTAAACCTAACCCTAAACCTAACCCTAAACCTAACCCCCACCCTAAACCTAACCCCTAACCCCAACCCTAAACCTAACCCCAACCCTAAACCTAACCCCAACCCTAAACCTAACCCTAACCCCAACCCTAAACCTAACCCCTGACCCCAACCCTAAACCTAACCCTAAACCTAACCCTAACCCCAACCCTAAACCTAACCCCTGACCCCAACCCTAAACTTAACCCCTAACCTTAACCCCTAACCCTAAACCTAACCCCAACCCTAAACCTAACCCCAACCCTAAACCTAACCCCAACCCTAAACCTAACCCTAACCCCAACCCTAAACCTAACCCCTAACCCCAACCCTAAACCTAACCCCAACCCTAAACCTAACCCCTAACCCCAACCCTAAACCTAACCCCAACCCTAAACCTAACCCCTGACCCCAACCCTAAACCTAACCCTAACCCCAACCCTAAACCTAACCCCTGACCCCAACCCTAAACCTAACCCCTGACCCCAACCCTAAACCTAACACCTAACCTTAACCCCTAACCTTAACCCTAACCCTAACCCTGGCTGATCCCAGGTGAGGAGCTCCATGGAGACCATCCAGCAGAAAAAAAAGCAGGAATTTGGGCCAATGGAAATCTCTAACCCTAACCCTAACCCTAACCCTAACCCTAACCCTAACCCCAACCCTAAACCTAACCCCAACCCTAAACCTAACCCCAACCCTAAACCTAACCCTAACCCCAACCCTAAACCTAACCCCTGACCCCAACCCTAAACCTAACCCCAACCCTAAACCTAACCCCTGACCCCAACCCTAAACCTAACCCCAACCCTAAACCTAACCCCTAACCCCAACCCTAAACCTAACCCCAACCCTAAACCTAACCCCTGACCCCAACCCTAAACCTAACCCCAACCCTAAACCTAACCCCTAACCCCAACCCTAAACCTAACCCCAACCCTAAACCTAACCCTAACCCCAACCCTAAACCTAACCCCAACCCTAAACCTAACCCTAACCCCAACCCTAAACCTAACCCCTGACCCCAACCCTAAACCTAACCCTAAACCTAACCCTAAACCTAACCCCAACCCTAAACCTAACCCCTAACCCCAACCCTAAACCTAACCCCAACCCTAAACCTAACCCCAACCCTAAACCTAACCCTAACCCCAACCCTAAACCTAACCCCTGACCCCAACCCTAACCCTAACCCTAACCCTAACCCTAACCCCAACCCTAAACCTAACCCCAACCCTAAACCTAACCCCAACCCTAAACCTAACCCTAACCCCAACCCTAAACCTAACCCCTGACCCCAACCCTAAACCTAACCCCAACCCTAAACCTAACCCCTAACCCCAACCCTAAACCTAACCCCAACCCTAAACCTAACCCCTAACCCCAACCCTAAACCTAACCCCAACCCTAAACCTAACCCCTGACCCCAACCCTAAACCTAACCCCAACCCTAAACCTAACCCCTAACCCCAACCCTAAACCTAACCCCAACCCTAAACCTAACCCCTAACCCCAACCCTAAACCTAACCCCAACCCTAAACCTAACCCTAACCCCAACCCTAAACCTAACCCCTGACCCCAACCCTAAACCTAACCCTAAACCTAACCCCAACCCTAAACCTAACCCCTAACCCCAACCCTAAACCTAACCCCAACCCTAAACCTAACCCCAACCCTAAACCTAACCCTAACCCCAACCCTAAACCTAACCCCTGACCCCAACCCTAAACCTAACCCTAAACCTAACCCTAACCCCAACCCTAAACCTAACCCCTGACCCCAACCCTAAACTTAACCCCTAACCTTAACCCCTAACCCTAAACCTAACCCCAACCCTAAACCTAACCCCAACCCTAAACCTAACCCCAACCCTAAACCTAACCCTAACCCCAACCCTAAACCTAACCCCTAACCCCAACCCTAAACCTAACCCCAACCCTAAACCTAACCCCTAACCCCAACCCTAAACCTAACCCCAACCCTAAACCTAACCCCTGACCCCAACCCTAAACCTAACCCTAACCCCAACCCTAAACCTAACCCCTGACCCCAACCCTAAACCTAACCCCTGACCCCAACCCTAAACCTAACACCTAACCT